>NW_015113437.1:178558-216842 GCF_001443285.1 Poecilia latipinna | reverse complement strand
AAAAAAAAGTAAAAAAAAAATAAAAGATAAAAAAAATTTTTGTTTTTTTTTTTTTTTTTTTTTTTTTTTTTTTTGTCAGATAATGTGCACTTCATAAAACTTCTACTGGTTTGAACTGTTTCCCATGGACAGACCCCAGGTTATAGCACTTGACTTCAGCGTGAATTGATTCTACAATACTAATTTTAAAAAAAGATAAAAAAATAAAAAATAAAATAAAATAAAAAAAAATCTTAGATTTGTTTTATTAAACTGCAGGATAACTTTTCTATACGTTTTGTCAGCACAAAACTGATTTCATGTGGAAAGATACATGTGATAAACACAATGAAGGAGTCAAAGCTGCAAGTGGAGGTGGAGGAGGGACGGGTGAAGAGGTGAGCTACACATAAAAGGGTGACAATCATGTGCTCTGATGGAGTGAATATCATTTTACCGTTTGCAGATTTCAGGTTACATTATGAGATGTATTTTGGTGTTGAGTTCAACTGAAGCAGTTTTACAAGGAAGATTTTTATTTTAAAATGGGAAATATGAGAATGCTTTGTTCTAAAAGAAATGACAAGGAAGCAGTTGTTAAACCCCTTAATGTATTTCTGAACTACAGCACACAGTAGTATCTTGGAGAAGCTACATAAATGTAGTTTTGTTGTTATTTTGTATTATTTTCTTTTACATATTATATAAAGCTTGGATTATTTACAAAGTGATTGTGATCAAAAATGGTTATTTTACAAGTTATCACTTTTGCGCTTTGTTTACCGAGGCGGGGTTGCTGAAGATGCATCTCTCTCCTCTAACGGAAGATGCTAACATCTGGTTAAAGGTTCAACATCATCAAATAAAACCTGCTATTGTGAGCATTAATACTGGACCTTTACATGAAGTCATGAGTGGCTATCTAAGATCATTTAAATGATGAACACAGCCAACCTGATACAGTAAAATATTTTATTTAGAAATGATTATTCATTTAAAAAATAAGTTTAGGAAATCCAGTGATATATGTCAATAATTAATAATCAGGTTAAAGTGCAAAAATACAATTTGATATAATGCATCTGTACAAAAATAACATTGGAATGTGATATTTGTGTGTCGTTAACATGGCTTCTAGAAACATATCTTGCATACATGCAGAGTCCATCTTTAGGTTATAAGCTTCGGAACAAAACATTTGTGCTGAGCAGCCTCAGGAGGTTTGTTATTTTATTTTGAGGTCCATTTCACATTCCACACATCCACTGAGTTCGCTGCCAAATCAGGCACGGATAGCCCAACGCACAGTCTTTATTAAGGCTTATTTCTGCAATATTTCTACGGAGAATCAGCTGCTGGAACATTTCTTCCTTGAGGAATGTTCACACTGAAAGCTGCGCCTCCAACGGCTGAGATGAGAAAAGAGAGAAAATATCTTTGGCGGTTGTCTTTGGTTGTGTTGTTTTTCCAGTGTTCCCGGTCCCTTTCCCTGCTGCTGCAGTGAATCACTTCATCTTGGCTGGCTTCAGTTCCTTGACTTGCATGTGTAATGTTTTGTGGACAGCCAACGTCCTGGACTGACAGAATCCTTTTCCGCACTCTTGACATTTGAAGGGCTTTTCTTTGGAATGGATGTATCTGCAGCGGGAAACAACAAGGCACAATATTATGCTACAGGAAGGCTTCCAAGCAAAGTCAGTCTTTTTTTTTTTTTTTTTTTTACATTTCACCATAAAGCCAAAGACATACATTTATATGATGTAGCATCTACACAAGCAGTAGTTAATTCATGGCAGCTACCACGGGTGACCTACATTCACAGATGCCTTTGTAGACGTGTCATCAAATATTTCTCTTCACGTGGCCAGTAGCCATATTTAGAAAGCGTTTAATTTGGATTGAAAAAAACAGACAAAGAAACTGTTAGGACTGCACTTTAAATAGAAATGTCTTTGGTAGAGTTGAGACGAGGTTAATTCAGGTTGTTTATGGACGACACTTTGAATGTTTTGTACGTGTAGTTTTCCGTGTACAAGTTCAACTTATGCTATAAATCTTCTAATCATTGCAGGAAGTGTCTTGTTTTTGTCTCTCTGCTGTCAAAAGCGAGGATGATTTAATGGCTTATTTTTAACCCCATACCTGCAAGTCATCACTCTTTCAACAAGACTGAGAAAAAAAAATACTGGATTTGACTGGCTCACATTTTTGTAAAAGCCGCAGTGCCTTTGGAATGAGAACAAGGTGTTTCATCGATAAAGCATTTTTCTAACCTGTGGTCCCTGAGGTGGTCCTGTCTTCTGAAGGCCTTGTGGCAGATGTCGCAGGTGTACGGCCTCTCGTCTGTGTGCGTCCTCTCGTGGATCAAGAGGTTGTAGGATTTCGTAAAATGTCGTCCACAAAACTTGCAGACGAATTCCTTCTTGGTCTTAGAGGGCAGTCTGCCTCGGCTGGACTTACGCTCAGGTGAGGACAGTTTGGTCACATCCAGCAGGCAGCCCAGGCTGGCCGAGGTCTGGTGTTGAGATGATACCTGCGCTGCAGCAGCAGCAGCAGCAGCAGCACCCGTCATGCTCAGGTCCTCCACCTTCAGATGGTCCTCTTGCGTCGCTGCTGCTGCCAGGTTGGCAAAGTCAAAGCGTGGTTTGCTCTTCGAGCTTTGCAGCAATCCTGCTGTGTCCAGCTTTGGCTGCAGGAGATGGGGAAATATGGGGATGGAGGCCATGGAGGAGAACTGAGGAGGCAGCTTGGAGAATGTGCAGCGGGGGAAGCCCAGAGGTTGATAGCCGAGGGTCCACTGGTGAAGATGGATGGCGTGAAGAGCACTGAAGCTGTAGATGCTCTGAAAATGATCGGCTGGCAGCTGGAGACCCGAGGAGGTCTGGATGAGGGAGCAGTTGGCCAGCTGAAGGGATGGGTGAAGAGGAACGGGAGCTGGTAGAGTCTTGCTGCCCATGGCTGCTACTGCAAATCCCGCAGGCAGTCTGATAAACACAGAGAACCAGAATGAAAATAAATAAACATGTTGCTCATTACAACCGAGTCCAAACAATAAACCAACAAAACATCATTTTCACTGACAGATCTTTGAAAGTAGATCAGCTATCAGGCCTTGGTCTAGCTGAATCCTTAGACCTCTGGAGGACCCACTCTGTCTGATAAGCCCACAGAGACAATAACTGACACCCCACAGCTGCATTTTATCCTGTGTCCAACATCCATTATTTATGGGAATAAAAATTCTTGGCTTGTAGGAACACAATCAGTAGCAATAAAGTAGTGGTTTTCTGTATGACTTTATCTTTCTGTTACATCTTTACAGAGGAATTTGGACCTGCTCTTCTTTCCAGTGTTGCTTCAGTTCATTAATGTTTGCAGTCATTTCTTTTGGTAGTTTTTAATCACTCAAAGCAGCATTTTATTCAGTTTTTTGGTCAGGGCTTTAATTGGGCCATTGCACTGCCTCAAATTATTTAATTTTTATGAGATTGTTTTGTCTGTTGGGTCCAAGCTTCAGCAGTGGGACACATCATGTCACATTTCACACTAGAATACTTTGGCATCCAGAGAGGTTTATGGTTGATTGGCATGTATCAGAAAAAAAACAAAAAAAAAGTTCCTGAAACTCTAAAATTCGTGTGAAGATAAACTTTGGTCTTAACAGTGAAGAATAATAATAAATGGGTAAACCAAGATTTATCACCTTGACTGTGAATACGCTTCATTTTTTTTAATGGAATATTCGAGACCAATGTCTCTGTGAATGAAAATATAGAACCACTGCCAACGTTTGTGCATACTCCCGAAGCTATGTGTGGGTGTTTCCTGGTCCCAGAAACATGCCCAGGGCTGTTGAGGGCAGAGAGAGAGAATGACAGCATTCAGCCACAGAAATACCTGCGAGCTGTTACATCAGGTTTGATAAGCTAGAGTAACAATAGACAATAATGTTGCTTTGTCTGAGGCAGATGATGATGGACGTGAGCCGCCAAGCAGCAGCAGCTTCAGGTTTTTAGGGCACGAGCCACACCTTGGCCCAACGTCGCTCACATCAAACCCGCTTACAGATATGCGGCTGCTGTTCTGAGTTTGTGAAAGTGTCCTGACTGAAGTAAGGACAGGTCGACTTTTATGTGAATGAAATTCAAAGAAAGATATCTGGATGAACGCATAAAGTTTTCCATGATTTTACAATCTGAATGTTGAAAATCTGTGGTCATGCCGTGTTACAGTACAGTTTTAAATGCTAACGTCGTTTTGCACGTTTTAAAGCAATTCTGCATTCACAAATACATGCTTACTATCGCTAATGTCTCACACAAAGGTGGTGCTAGTTTTAATGTTTGTGAAAGTTCTAGTTATCCATAAACGTAGACGAGAAAAGCTATAAGGATGAGGCACCTTATAAAAGACTTCACTATTTATATAATTACAAAAAAAAAACCTGTATTGCTTGTGTATAAACTGTTATTTGCTTTTATATTTTTTTCTTTAACCTTTATTTCCTGTTTTATTCAGAGTGAAATTCATGAGGGTCACGATTGAGAAATTATCTCTAACAGAGATATAATAAATGTCTGTGAGCATACTTGCTTCATTTCTTGAAAGTTACAAAATCTGTTATGTCTTATTGGCTTATAGTCAGCAAAATAAACAAAATGTCTGTAAAATCGTGTTTTTTACGTCTTTTCTGAAGTCCTCTTAATGACAGTAAATATCACAAGAGGCTTGCTCTTAGTCATCTGTAGCTAAACTTGGCAGTGTCAGCTCCTATGGAACCACCTACTCCAGCAAACTTTTTTTAAAATCATATATAGAACATATTTTATCACAAAAGTGAAAACATTTTCTTAAAAAAAAAATGTTTTATACTTTTAGGCCCTTTTATTTATTTTCTTCATGTTATGACATCATTATTTTCGTGACAATTTAATGAAAAGCAGCTTTTTAAAATCTAAACTATGATTTAACTAATTTAGTACATGGAAAAGCAAGTCAGTAGATCAGTAAGTGAAATAAAGAGCTAATAGTTAAAATATACATATCTAAGCTATAGTGTATTTCAGTAAAAATAAATAAATACATCAGCCTGTAGCTTAATAAGCAAGCAAATAAAACTTAAAATGGCACAGAAGGTAATTGAGAAATCAGTAAAATACATTAGTCAAAAGTAAATTTAAATGAGGAAATAAATAGTAATCAATTAAGTCCCTAATAAATAAATAGGTCAGCTACCCAGTTTTATAGGTAGCTAAATAGTGAAATAAATAACAAGTGATGTCATTATATCATTAAGTAAAGTAAGGTAATTTTATTTATATAGCACATTTTCAGCAACAAGGCAATTCAAAGTGCTTAAATAACTAAACATAAATAAGTCAATAAAAAAGGTAAATAACTTGTTAAATGTGCAATTAGGTAAATAATTTAAAAAATAACAGTGACTTTCACTGTTTTCTGTATTGTTCACGGGGAACAACTGAATGCAGGTGTCATGATCTGTGTGTTTATCAACAACCCCACCTCATGAGAGAAGGGAATTTTCATCACATACACAAAGAAGGAAAGCTATTATTTTGCATCACATGTGTGTTTATAGAGAACATAAGAGACTTTGTCTAAAACGCCTTAGAGACGAAATTATCACGCTTTCATCAGAATGTTGGATATATATATTTATATTGCTACTCAAATAACATTATAAATTTTGATGAACCAGAACAGATTCATTAGGGATGAAATGCATATTTCAAAATAAAACTGAAATAAAATGTTTGAAAAAAATATTTTCTAATTAGACATATTTTATGTTAAGCACATTTTCTCCTAATAATGACATATTTTCTTGAACAGTTTCATACAGTTAGTTCCTTTTTTTTCTTGCTTCAATTCTACTGATACAGAAACTAAAGCTCATTTTACAAAGCAGATGTCGGATAAAGGAAGACAATCTAATTTCAGTCAATGACTTCTATTACTAAACCCTAAAAGTTGCTGACCGTGTCAAGCTGATAGAAGAAGTTCTGGTGTTTAAAAAAAATATGGTTCCTTCAGTATTTATAAATATAAAAAGCTGAACTTCTAAAAAGTAAAATAAATAAAAAAATATGGGAATTTGTTAAGGCTACTCCTCAGAATATTTGTCAAAAATAAAAAGCACATGAAACAATTAATTCCACCTTATTGGGTTAGAACTATCATGAGTTTTATTATTAAATGAATATATTTTTATATTTGAAATCTGGGGGCATATAATTTAATTCATTTTAAAAAAAATGTGTATGTGATTTAAAAAAAAAAAAAAAAAAGGGGAAAAAAAAACAATGAGAATCTTCCAGAATTAGCCAGACATCGCAGATATTTGAAAGAGCTGAACTGAAGGAGGCCCCTCCTGAAACTGCAGCAAAGGTTGCTAATGAGGAGAAGAGGTGCTCAAACAGCCCCCCTGCCGGCTCCTCCTTTCTGATCACCATGCAGAAGTAATTGACTTTTATGCTGGAGGTCATTAGAGGAGATAAGTCCCCTGCTCCTGTTAACCCTTCTGCATCTGCAGGGGCCCCCAAGGTGTCGAACGGCCCCCCCTCAGTTCGGTCCGGACTGTGAGATTCAGCGCCTTAGAGGGCTTTGCAGTGGGATGCTGCTTCTCACCTTCACCTCAACACACCAAGAGGAGAAGACACGCAGGACTCCTCCTGCTGATGGATTTGTTTCACTCTGCTGCAATAATTTACATTTTAACACATTTAGGAAAACAAAAAAGTGAAAACCAAAGGGGTAAAAAGAAACCATGTACGAGTTTTGCCTGTCTCTTTAAATGTTTGATTAAACCCAAAGGCACATAAATTTACAGCTAAGAATGAGTAGTTTTCTCTAATGTCTCGTTCTCTTTATTCCTTTCAGTTTATGTGGGAATTATAAAGTTTTATGTACAAGCGTGAAACACTAAACATTTTTAAAGCACCCTGCATGAGGATAACATCCGAAATTAAATGAGGGTTCCAGTTCGAGGCCTGTTGGAGTTTGTTCTCTCAGCTAGATGGAAAAAAAGTAGACTCGGAGGTGAGCCCAGAAAGTCTGTGAAAGTGTGTCTTTTTTATTTTTATTTTTTTCTGCCGTAACAATGCATTAACTTTGCAGAGGAGCTCTAATGCCTATGAAGCTGCGGCAATGATTTATAAAAGTTGTGGACGTTATATCACAGATGATGAATGGCTGCGTGTTTGGAGAACGCGGCGTCCTCATGCACTCGGTAAGAGCACAATTTCTTTACTGCACTCTGAAGAATAAACACCTGTCAGCAGGAAACTGTAAACCCAGACCTCTCTCATGAACTTTAGATTCAGTGAAATGTTAAAACCAGAATTTCTGAAATTCTAGGTTAAGATTTACTTACTGTACTTTGGACAACAACAACAATAAAAAAAAACTACACAGAAGAACTTTACTTGGTAAAGATCTGATTTGCTCCAAGTGAAAAAAAAAAAAAGCTGATAAACTTCAAACATAAGTAGAATAGTTGCAAATTTGACAATGAAACCAATATAAGACAATAGAAAGGAAGCAAAAACAGAGTGAATTACTCAGTTCTGAACATTTTCATAGCAAATTTCTGTATATATTCTGAATTGAATTATTTGTCTGAAGTGGAATTTTGATTTGACTTTTATTACAATGCACTGATCTGGGATGTTGTTACTGAGAATTTAAATGAACAACTTAATGTTACAAAACACCATATGGCACATTTGTTATTACAAATACCGAGTTCCATTGTTACAAAAAAAAAAAAAAAAAAATGTTTTTAAAAGAGCCTTCTAAGGGAGAGCAAACTGAGTGCAGGAAGCGTGACTTCTACCAAAGTATAGTGGCTGATTCTGAGTTAAGTTAGAAGCTTTTAACTTGAGATAAATCACAGTTTGGTCGTTGGAGCCGTGAGATTTCTCCCCGCAAAGACAGCTTTACATGCATCTAAACTTAATTAGACCCCTTGTGTGGTTTGGTGGAGCAGTGTGATTAATCTGTTGATGAGGCCGGACGGTGTGAAGGTGTCAGAAAGTATCTACAGAAATGTTTATTCAGAGAAGCAGCATCTTTTTTTTTTTTTTTTTTTTTTTTTTTTTTTTTTGGACCTCATTAAACAAGGATTTCATCAATTCAAAACAGCGCGTTGTATCCCGTTTTTGCAAACATATACGTTAAATCGACAATTGCTATTAAAATGTGTTGGAAATAAATGATATCGCAAGTGAAATTAACACATTTCATGTAAAAATAAAGAATTCAAACGCTTTAAAAAATGAAAAAGAAACTATTTTGAGCATCAGTAAAAGCCATGCAGTCACAAGAAGGCGAAACACCTGTTGCGCTTCAAGTCAATAACGAAATAACTATGTTAAAAAAATAAATAAAATTCTAATAATAAAACTTGCGACCAAAAACAGTTACTTAATATTATTAAAATAATAAGAAAAAATATATAAAAACTTACCAATAAAATTTGAGTTTTATAGGTTTTCTCCCGCCGGACGTTCTGAACGTGAAAGCCCGCCGCGTAGCAGTCTGAACCGGGACGGAGGCGTTAATGTGTCGGCTGGGGCAGCAGCATGTTCCGGCTGCCTTAATCTGTTCTACTCTGGTCTGATCTGGGCTCAGATGTTCAGGCACTGTGGTGTTCACGTCTCTGCGTACTGCCGCACTGTTCTGCGCGCTCTTCTCTTCTCAGCCGCCTCTTTATCTCAGCCCACAGTCCGACACCTCCTGGCACGTCACACAGCCAGCCCATAACCGCAGCACCGCTCTGGAGAGCATGCACAGCTGGACAATGAGAAGATGTGGCCCTATGTGATGGGGTGGTTCTTTATTCGGCCATCAGGGTGCGCACACGCTTCTGGACTCATCCAAAGTGACTGATGGAAACTTGGGGTAACTGATAAATACTTAGCGTCTTAAGGCTTTTTTTTTTTTTTTTTTTTTAATAAGTTTTTATATCTCTGCTTGTCCCACTGCAGCTCATACCATGTGTGCCCATATGCATGTATAATGTTCTGGTCATTTTAATCACTTGTACTTACATCAGCACAGCGCACGTCCAGTTCTCCACAAGCAAAAATGTTTGAGAATAACGACCCCTGTAGGCCTCACATGTTACTACAGCAGGACTCTGCAGATAAAAAAAAAAAAAAAATATATATATATATATATATATATATATATATATATATATATTTTTGTTTCTTTCAAAGAAGCTTCATTAGGAAGGATGGCCAAATTAATGAATTTGACTCTCTGTATTATATATTTTTTTAAAAATCAAGCCTTAAGCTAACTTTAGCAAGGCAATATCTTTAACTGCTCATTAGTGCAGCACTCTTGATGTAGTCAGTCCAAAATTTCATCAGTATTTGATCTGAAACACTCAGACACACACTTAATAATAATAGTTGTTACAGTGAATCAACACTCCATCTGCAAACAACAAAGAAATTCAAAACAGAGTCAAGTAAAAATAATTCATCACCTTTCAAATTTATTGTAATAAAGCAAGGCTCTCAATCTGAAACAGTTCTGCAGGCTCATCGGAACAAATTAGAATATAATTGAAAATTAGATTTATTTCAAATAATTTAAATGAAAGAGGCAAACTGGTATAGATGTACCAGACACAGAGTTATATGTTTCAAGTGTCTATTCCAGGGATGTCAAACTCCAGTCCTCAAGGGCCCCTGTCCTCCAGTTTTAGATGTGTCACAGGTACAAAACGCTGGAATGAAATGGCTTAATTACCTCCTTCTTGTGTAGGTAAGTGCTCCAGCGCCTTGCTAATAACCTAATTATTCTATTCAGGTGTGGTGCAGCAGAGCCACATCTAAAAGTTGTAGGGCAGTTACCCTTGAGGACTGGAGTTTGACACCTGTGGTCTATTCCTTTAAATGTGGATATGTTTAGCCTACAATCAAGTAAAAGCAAGAATTCAGTTTTAATATGTGAATATTATAACTTACCTCTATTATTGACTCTGTGTCTCTCAGCTTCCTCTTGACAATACTCAATAGATTCAATGTGGAGTTCCAGTCAGACCAGTTTGCTCCTCAATCAGACGCAGTGATATCGCAGTCATTAAAATAGTTATTGGTGTCGTTGGGAGTGTGGGTTCGCCTACACTCCCAATGGAAAATGACAAACATTTCCATACAGTTTGTCAACAGAGGTAACCATGAAGTGCTCTGAAACATCCTGGTAGATGACTTCACTTAATTAATACAATATAGCACAGTCACACCATTAGATGGCATAGCTCAAATAATCACTTACTATATAGAAACTTCCCTCAGTGTCTCAAGGTTACAGTTGCCATATTTCTACCACAGTTTTTCCTTTCACTCAACTTTCTACCAAGCGTAGAAAGTTGAGTACAGCACTTTTTGAATACCAAACATCAGCAATGACATTTAGTGACTTATTTTTATTTTTATTTTTTGCAGTGTATGTCAATGACTGCTGTACAATAGTCAAGACATCACTCTTTCCCATGATTTTGCAGACCACAACGCAATATTTCTGCATAAAATTTAAAACTTAAATTCTCTCTTTCATTAGGTGGGAGCCAAATCAATAAAATTATCAGAAGTTAGCATCCGCAACATATCCTTTTATTACATTTTATCTTATGGAACTGAATGACAAAAATAAACTATTATTACTACTACTAAGACTATCATAAATTGCCATGCAGCTAAACATTTTTATGACAGTTTTGGAAACCTATATTGAGCTCAAAATAAACTTTAGATTAAAAATGTAATTAATGAAAACATATTCTGATTCATTTTACAGCTTAAAGTAGCTAGTAAGCAGTTTTAACATAATTCAAAGTTATTTCTGCTAAAAAGACAAAATCCAAAATCCAGGCCAATTTCAGAGGAAAATCACACTCTTAAAAATTCTGCATTATAAAATATTTTTGTAATTTTATAATGCATTCGACAGAGAGCTTTTGGGATAATGGCTTTACCCAATGGTAAAATGACTCTCCTGTTTGTTATCCAACTTTGATCCACTTTTTAAGGTTCTGTTTGGAAAACCTCCAGCACAGCGCTGATGTGACGCTAAGAAAAGCTCTTTTTCACTCTGATGGTTTCACTTAGTTACAATGTAGAAACCATGTAACCCAGGCAGCGAATTCTTGGAAAGAAACACGAGGCACCTATATATTTTATTTAGAACAGATGAAAGTTCTGAAATGTTTGCACAAAGTGGTGCTGCAACGATGCTGAGAGATAAACTGTTTTAAATGTTGCAGGAAAATGAAACACAAGGACCTTCTTGGAATCTTGGATAAGATGATCAGGTGTATTGGAAAGCCCAAGCTGGAAAATAAAGCTTTAAAATATTATGGAAGTCACAATATTGGAACGTTTAACAAAGGCAGGTGAGATAATTGAGTGAAGATCATGCCACCTGGTGGAGGAGTTTTACTACACCAGCTTTAGTCTGCTATTGACCTGGTTGAACTGAAATGTGATTTTCATTAAGTAAAATTCTGTTATACCCGTTAAAACTTTTATTGATTCTGTCCAGTCTGCAGCTTTTTGCTACATTATGAAATCAACTGTGAATAAAATCATCCAGCCTGTCCATATTTACCTCCAAACTCCTATTTCTCCTTCAGTTATGTCCCGTCTACACATTACCGTCTGATAATTGTCCCTCAGCAGACTCATTGGTTTTTAGTTTTGAAAGTGCATAATCTAGTTTCTCTCATCCTCACTTGTCCCTGCTACTGAGTCTGTTTAGAGCTGCAGGTTTCTATCATACTCATTTCTGTTGAACTTTCTTTTTTTCTGAGAGATTTAAGGGAACAAATAAATTTAGTCCAATAAACACAGTGTTCATGATGGCTGGTTGGAAGCATTCTGATGAATCTGAAGCTTCTGATCATTTCACAACAATGAGATAAAACAGCTGGTGTAACTTCATATTGTTGCTCAACAATCAGCCCCTTAAGAAGCAGTTGCTCAGTGTTAGATGAAGGAAGCTCAGCTACAAGCTTGTTGCCCATCACCATAATCCTATCTGAACTCAGACTGAAAGACAGCGTGACAGCTGAACAAACTACCAGAGACGGTCTCCCTCTGGTGAGTGCTCTGCTCCTCTCGGTGCCACAGCTTACCTGACTTGCTTCGGTTCTTGTGTTTGAGTCCAGGCCAGTGCACTCTGAGAACGTGTAATTTTATGATCACATGAAACCACAGAGGGTGGTTGTTCGTAGAAACCAAAACACTGTTGACTCACGCTGCAACTATTTGGGATTGGAGCTGCTTTTGATTTAGACAAAATTAGGCCTGCGTGCAGGTGCTCTTTTGTGCATGCAAGTGTGTGTGTTCAACACGTACTTAAAGACGGCACACTACCGCGGGCTCAGGGTTTATTCCTCTATGATTTCAGCATTCCTGCAGTAACCGCTGCTGCTGGAGAGCAGGTTTTTATTGCTTTAGAACTATTTTACACTGTTCTCAGGATCACAATGTGGAGGTTTAATTTGAAGAGTTCTATATGTGTGCTGGAGCGCTGCACTATAATGTGCAAGTAGCTGCCAAGACCATCATGTGTTTGCTGTGGGTGTTTTTTGATGGGGGAGCATTATTAAAGGTGATGGCAAGAGGTGAGCTGGTTTACAGCATCCTAAGAAACCCGAGAAATGGAAAAGTAAATGGTAAGATAAACAGAACACAAGCAATTCCAAGTCAAATGTACATTGTTAACTGAAGTCGGTTTGATGACCAAAGTGTCGATTTGTGACAGTAAAGGTGGCATCTCACATTTATAAATGGTTCATTGCAATGAGAAATTATCTGCGCTTTGACAAGGTGTGAGAAAAGATTTTGACCTAATTGCTGCAACAACTTTCTTGGCTGGACATCTGTTATGTGAATCTCCCGTTCCACCACATCACAATCCTCTGTTGGTGACTATGGCAACTGCGACCTTTACGAGGTGTGTGGGAAGCCCTCAAAACCACTGGTTCCAATTTTAAGCCCATGCTGAAAAGATTGCACAATCCAACCAACCAGGCCTCATGCAAACACAAAGTTTGACTCATATGAAGCTCCATCAAGTGTCGGTAATGATGTTTAATGAGCGCAAAGTATGTGTCTGATGACCTTCACTCTGTTCTTACTGACTGACCATCCAGTCATTGTCTCTAACCACAACTATGCCATCTGGTGGCAGTTCTAGATGTTACACAGGTCTAGATTCTCAGTCATCGTTGGTGTGACAATCCTAAATTATTAAATGGAAATCAGTTTACTGAAGACACCCCAAAGGCTTCTCCAGTTCTGAACTTAAAGGTTTTCCAACCACACAGTGTTATCTGATAGCACAATCAAGTAACTATGTCACTTCCAGTTGTTACAAAATGCTGTATTTACCAACATGACTTCCTAATTTCAAGCCTTCAAATTGGGCCGCTGACTCTTTAAGAAATGCTTGGTCTTTTTAACATAGTAATCACAAGGTCTGTCCCCTTAGCAGGCTTTTTTCCAGTGTAGCACTGAGAAGTAGTTTGTATAATGAGCTCAGCAGATGCACAGCTCCATCAGATGTTTGCTAATTGCTCTTTGCTAGTCTTTAGGAGATGAATGGGAGAGTCTCTCCACTCCATATAGGATTTTGATGAGAAAATGACATTATAAAGTGAAGCTCAAAAAGCTGATTTTACATAATACTGCTCCTTTAAACAGTCTTTTGGATAAGAGTTGAAATACCTTCATGAATCAAAACCCTCAGATAAAAGCTTTCATCAACAAGAGCTGTGCTTTTCTCCAGGTCACTTAACAATAGCCTCACCAAATTTTAAGATAACCTCTCATTCCCTGCAGGTGTCATTCCTGTGATCATAAAAGGACATTTTTTTTTGTCAATTTAAAGACCAGGAAGCTTTAAAATAATTCATAATTACATGTAACTTTCAATTGTTAGTTTCTAAAACTAAGAATCACATGTTTAAAAAAAAGAGTCATGTGAAAAAAAAACTCACTTATGAGATTTTCACGACTGTTAAAAATTTAAATCTATCTCATTCAAAATGCTTTGCAAAAATAAAAACAGAATCAGTTTCTTATTGTTCCCCTAACATCTGTAGTGTTCACTTCTGATATTTTGATCAATCCTTTATGACGCCTTCTTCCAAGGAGGTCTTGCACAATTTACTCAGAATGGATTGTACAAACTTTTGAGGTCCGGTTGCACTAAGTTTTATTCTTTGTTTGTTTGATTTGTAAGGTGCTCTTCATTTTCTTCTTCTTTTGCAACACAGGATTTTTGCTTTGTTTCTTTCTTCAACATCATGTCTACGTGCTTGTGATTCCACAGTGTAGCATACTTTCTTCATGCATGTTTCTTCTCTATTTCCAAATCTAAAGCACCCAGGATTTGAACAACCTGTACCAAAACTGATATCCCGTCTGTTTCTGGCTGATATGAACAGCAGGTTTGAAACGACTCACACACAGATTTCCATTTGCTTCTTTAGCAGTAAAAAGGCAAATTTTGGACCTAATGATGTGCTTTTCTCTGTAATTCATAAAGAGATTGACTTTGATAGGTTATGGCTTATGTATTTGAAAACATTAAATAATTTAGCTCAATATTGCAACAATGTGGACCAATAGATCAAGTTTTCTGGATGGCTGCCACACTGAGTGTGCAGACCAAGCTTAACACAAACTTTAAGAAAAGTACGCAAATTTTTGTGCAGAAGCTGCATTAGTTTAATGATCATTTCATTAAATTAATAACACTGCTACACTAAAAGCAATCCACCAGTCAAGTATTAGGTATATCTGAAAAGTAGACGAAGACTCCAGCACCCGACACCCCCAGAGATATTTTGGCAGCAGAAGAATGACTGAAACAATGTAAGCCAGGCGGTTTGAATTTGTTGTATACAGGAAAAATAATAAATGATCAGTGCTGGCTGGTGCAGGGAGTATAAATCAAAAATCCATGAACTACCGTGTCTTGTTACCAAAAGATGAAAGCAAGGATCATGGCGGCCAGAAGCTGCTCTTCCATCTTCAGCTATTGTCCTTGATCTGATGCAGGAGGTTACTTATGCCTTTCTGTGCCAGACATGGATGCTCTGAGGATAATATTCCAAAGAGAAGACTTGGCTTTGATGGAGGATATGTCCTACCTGTGGATCATAGTCATACTTCCAGCACAGTAATGGGTTCCACATGGAGAAGCTACTGCAGACTGCAAGAAGCAGCTGTAGATACTTGAATAACACAGTGAACATTTCTTCTCCCTTCTTGCTTCCTTTTAATCACTGCATGAAACAGATTCTCGGAACACTGATGTTCCCTTGGATGCACACAGTAAATCCAAAACATCTCTTTCCCTCAGTGTGTTCAGAAATTCAGATTGAATCATGATGCAGATTGAGAACAATCAGACCGACCTGTAGGAGACGTGGTTCTCATGCCAACAGATCAAACATGGTCCTAAATAGAGGGAATTAGCTCCATTTTGGGGATTAGTCCCAGTTCAAAGGATTGGGTAACCAGGAAATACCTGATTAGACTTTCTCATAAATTATTGTCAATTGCTTGTAAAGCATTAAATTTGAACTTGATGCTACTCACAATTATGACATTCTAAGCAAAATTACACAGCTATAATATTTCAGTTGACAAATAAAAAGAGTTGCCAACCATTTTACTCAATCTTTTAGAGTAGATTTGCATCAACGTATGATGTGATTTTGACAAAATCTGTGTTTTTTGCACCGTTGAAGTATAGAAAATCTCCTGAAAAGAACACGGACTGAAACAATGCCTTCTTTCCCAATGGATCAGAAACTTTAAACATATTCAAGATTAAACTACAAGAAAAAACATATTTGCTGTAACCATTCAAGATGACAAAATACAAACGTCAAATTAACTTTGACAAATTAACTTTGACAGAGTGAAGAAAAACTTGTTAGCTCAACCAGGTCTTGCCAGAGACGTTTGTTGGCAGTAGCATGGTGGTTGGAGTTCTGCCAACGGGATCTGGGTGAGAACAGTCAAAACAAACTTCTGTTACCTGAGAAAGTACAAACCTAAGGTGGCAGGGTTGGTCCCATGTTGCTGTTAGTCTAGAATGAATCCTTCAGCACCTAAGGCCCTGCCAGATTTGAAGGAACATGGCTTAAACAATTACTGAATTGAAAGCACTGAGGTAGGTTGGGTTTTGTGTGGCAAAAATATGGTGGATGAGCTTTACCATTTCTGGAGGTAGTTGGGATAGCCTGGAGAGGCTTATGATTATGATGGCCCTCATCAAAGTAAGACCAGTTTTTGTGCCATAGTTACAAGTAAATATTTTTCCCTGCCTGTCTAAGTTGGATACAAGAGTTGGGTAGAAGAAATAATGCAATGCATGTCCCGATCTTGCTGATGTTGACCAGTGCTTCAGCCTCACAGTGACACTGGAGGATGTTTGGAATTATGCCCATCTTTGCTATAAGTCATTCAGTTGTTGCTAAAGCTGAGCAGAGAAGGCGCTTTTGTGTAAAGAAACCAGAATGACAACTCGACATTTCAAAGTCAGAAAACATAGGAAGTGACCTTAGGTTGGGCTTTAGGACTAAAGCAAGTCTAATTATCATCTTCTTATTAATCAGTGAGGGAAAATATGAAGACTGGGGAGTTAATTAGAGCTGTGCCTGCAAAAATGTGTCCATTCCAACATGTAGGATGTGAAACGTGAGCTCTGGCATGTTTAGCATTGTGAGCGTACCTGTTGATTCAAATCTTCACAATTAAAAACCACAGGAAGTCATCAAAAGAATAAGATTTAAAACATAAGAGTTTCTTCAGAAAACATGCTGGTGTTATATTTTGGAATTGGATGAGGAAGTTGGGTCATTCATGCTAGGATCAGTGTAGATTCACTGCTCCTGTGTCTGAAAAGTGACCTGTTGAGTTTGGTCAGAGAACCATAAATGTTGACCTCAGATGTCTGCAAGACGTAGGTTCAACAATCAGTGGAGAGATCATGTCTCAAGGCTTATCTGGGAGAGCCAGAGGAATTCTAGACGTCTCAGCTCATAATGAATTCCTGTCCTCATAGCAAGTACCAAAAAGTGGCTGAATGAAATTATTTAAAAAAAAAACAACTCATGTGTAAACTGTGTTCATTAGTCAAAACATTTCCCCAGCATTCACAGATGATGTTACTAATAAACATAGCCTTTAATGGACTAATTTTTCATCTCTGCATAGATGAATTATTTAAAAACACTATGATCATCTAAACTAGTGACAGATGGCTGCTATGGGTTCAGTCTCATCTGTGGTTTTATGACCAACCAAAAACATTTGGAAAAAAAAAAAAAAAAAAAATAGCATGAACAGTTACAGACAATTTCAAGTCATATCCATTCTGAAAACTGGTGCGTAGGTGAAATTTCCTCTGGGTACATTCGTTTTATACATGGATGCATCGCAGCTCTGGAATGTGTTCAGCCTTAATATGGTCCTCTTGGGCAGCTGTGCAAACCAAGAACGTCTCTGTGCGTACTTAAAGTCATCTGTCATCACTTGAGAACCTTTGTGGTATCACAGTGTTTATTTTAGCTGCTGCTTAATGTGCTGGCACTACAAACTCAATGCACTTAACACATAATAAATACTGCACTTTTGAAATAGTTATCATTTTCATGTTCCTCAAAGGATAGCGCAGTCTCTGTAGATAATATACACAGACGCCTTTTAATATCTACTGCTGATTGAATGTGCAGGGCCGCAGATGCAAACCCTGGAGGAGTTGAACTTGTATTGGGAACAAGTTTGGTTTTGAGAATGCAGACACAGATCTTGGTTTGGGTATGTGAAGAAATGACTATCCTGTAAAAGCAGCCACAGTGCCCCCATATTCCCTACAAACCAAGCTAGAGGGTACAGCTGTTAGCCCTCTCCAGATGTGCTAAACATATGTATACAGTTCTCTGCAGATGATTTGTTTAGTAAACAGTCAGAAAAAGCACCTAAAAGCTAAAATAGAACATCTTGAGAAAATTCTGGAGAACTTATCAAGAGCATTTCTGATGCGATACGGCTGATCGTTTCAAGAAAAAATTTCAAAAAGCGTTGAAAATGTTGAGAAGTCCAGGCCTGGTCAGTGTAAAGGTCCCTCCGACAGGCAAGTCAAATATCTGACCTTTATCATCTTTTTTTTATTTTTCCATGAAGTGTTTAAATGTTTTACAGACTGTAACGCCTCTCCAAGGCCTAGTTTTGTGAATGTTGTTCTTTTCTTGACATGGGAAAAGAAGCATTACATGATTTGATTTATACTTTCTTCTGTCCTCTGTGAGACTTTGGAGAAAAAAAAAAGCGTTAAGCTTTGGCTTCTGTTGGGGGGGAAAAAGGGAAATATTGCTCCCTGTCCGGCTCATTTTTACAGGAATGTCTGTCACAGCCTTACTACTGTTCTCTGGACAGATCAGCTCATCCTGGAGTGGGTTTATCCTCCCCTCACCATGTCCAAACTCATGGATCAGATTCAGTTCTCACAGGAAATATAAAATGTGTCCATGTGTTGCGAGATTAACAACTAAAATGTTTGATTATTCCTTCAAATTTCCTTAAGATGGTTTTCCACTAATCAATGACTCAAAAACAAATAAACCAAATAAATATGCTTAGAGTAGATATCCACTCTAAGCATATTTACAGTACATATCTTTAAATATGCAAGCAAACTTGCATGAGTTTGCTTGCATTAGTCCTATAAGGAAGTTCTGGTGTCATATGCAGCTCAGCTATGTTCCTGATTTTAGGGATTTGCACAGGTACTTGAAATCCTGAAGGGATTTCATGTTTCTGTCTTTACCTGCTGATAGCTGACATATTCTAAGCAGGCAAGGATGTTAGTTTCCCTGCAGACAGTGGTGGATTCTTATTAACAAGTTCCAGAGTACAGTGGACCCCCAATATTACATATTAGCGATGGTCCAATGACCACAGGCACCCATGAGTAGTTGAAATCTGCGAATACTTGGAATCCCCTCTAAAAAAAAAAGCGTGTAATTTCCTATGTTAATAGTTTAGGCACCAAATACATTTAAGATGACTTAATGTACACATTGAAAGCCATCTTGGTACTGTCACATTTCTCCACTCTTACTTGTACAGCCAATCACCACCAAACAAAATGAATGCTGCTCCTGGATTGGCTGCTATTGCAAGCAACAGCCAATGACAAAGCGCCTAGGTATTTCATCATGCCAACTAGTACTTTCTCTGGGAATAGATTGATTTTCTGTGAATAATTTTGAGTTACATACGGAAAAATCTGTAAATGGGTGAATCCATGAATACAATACTGCAAATAGGTGGTACATTCACAAAAGCATTAGTGGAACAGTACTTACTGTAGCCCCCTGTAGAATAGTGCAGACACATGACTCTGTGGTCTTGCAAGCCTGAAATCATTTCCAATTAATGAATGAATGTAGCTTGGTATAATGGTGTGGCTGATATGTCACCATGTTAACCCTTTGCTGCCCAAAGTCCATTTTAATCCTTGACACTTGAACTTCACCATTAGTTTCTATGTTGTGTTGGTTTGCTAGGTGCAGTAATGAAAATTTCCCACCTGTGCATCATGGCCCAGAATCTATGCACTTCCATAAATGTTTATTAGAGACCAGCTTTTCATTAAATTTCTAGGCTTTTTTCCTTGGGCTTCCATTCCTCTTTGACTATGTACCACATTAATTAGTAACAGACACAGGTTACCTCCAGCTTTAAGCCCAAAGAGGTAAAACATTAGTTTGTGGCTGCGGGATGTGCACATTGTTCCATAGTTTACTCCCCTTGTTCAGAGTGGGAACAAAGTGGAGAAAATGACGGAGCAAACATGCTCTCAGGGGGCTGAAACCAGATCCTCTTTTACAGCCACTTGCAAAACAACCCCTCTTTATAATGTAATGCAGTGTTGATCTGAGCCCTGCTGAGCCAGCAAGCTGCAGAGGCATTTTTAATTGTTGCAGGTGGCCTGGCTCAGGGAACATAGCTGCGATGCTCAGGGATCTGCAAATAAAACTCCAAAGCGTGCATGTGTGAACGGGTACACAAACAAGTGAGCGGGGTCCAAGACAGCTGTGTCTGGGATCGCTGTGCCAAGGTTCACAGCCTGAGCTAACAGCATGGCCTCCTTCTGCCTCAAGTCCCTGATTCTGGATCTGCAGACGGCCGCTGTGGATTCAAACACCAAATTTTTCCTCTTTTGTATCAAATCAGAATTTCCTGGGAAAAATGCAGTTGTTCCTTAGTTGTTTGATTCTCTTAGGTGTTTTTCTTTATACCTGCTTTTTTTTTATTTTTTATTTTTTTTTGCTTCTGCTAGTCCTCAGACATGAAGAACCAAACTGAAAACTATTGCTCTCACAATGATAGAAAAATTATTTTGAGTTCATTTTTCTCTTCCCAATGCACATAAGAGATTTATTATTTTATTGTGACAGCATACTGTTTGGAAATCATTTTAAAGAGCTTAACCAAATACATTAGTTCCACTCTGCATGCATCATATTAACACACTGTACTCACATGTGCATAAGAACTCAACATTTCATCACATTCCTCTCAGTGAAAATATTTTTCCAAAGAGACTCCAAACACTTGACAGTCAAAGTCATTCTTCATTTCCGGGATGTGTTCAGTTTTGTTTCTGGGATCCATCAGACGGGCTGCAGGAAAGTATCCAGTTTAGTGTTTGGGTCAGTCATTTAGTGGGAGGATATAAACTTTAATTTGTCTGTGTGACTCAGGCAAATTAGCAGCTGAATCGCCTCCTCTTAGCCTTATTCACCCTTCAAATGGGCTGCTGACAGTTGAAAAGAAAACAAATGCCATTAACCTTTGAATTCCTCTAATATCATCTCAAATGTTCAAAAATAATGCCACACAGTTGAGCTACCTGTCGCTGAGGTGAAGACCAAGCTCTGGTTCTGCACAGGCAGTCCATCGTCTATTACTGTGTGATGAACAGCTTCCTTTTCCTGCCGTTCTGCAGCTGTTGCCGGGCTTGCAGCCCATCGGGGCTGTAAATCAGAGCCTTTGTACTCCAGAACAAGCCTATCAACCACAGGTGTGGGCTCTGCCTGGGGATCCGACAGCTCCGCACTGGAAACTGGAGAGCAGCAGCAGACTTTTGCCAAAAACACTCAGAGGGGGAGAAGAGTTTCCCGATGCGTGATCTTCAAGGTTTGGTGGAGTTTAGGCGATGAAAACTCATCGTCACACTGATTCTGAACAGGTTAGGGTCTTTTTTGTGCCAGTACTGAGGTGGAGTGTATTCATTATTAGCCATTTTCACATTTTTCAGTTCTTCACCAAAACAAACTAATTAGTTCACAGATACATTGCCCTTAAAATGTATAACCACGTGAACTATTTCACATTTAATCCTGGTACAACCGCAGTTCTTTAGTTGTTTTGTTGGGATTTTAAGTGATAGACAAAGATAAATTAGCTCACAATTCGTAAGGGAAAGTAGAGTCATACATTATCCTATCCCCATAACCATCTTTTCATTAGATTGATCTGACAGTGTGTCCACACACCATGCTTAAGTGTGGGGATGTTGTGTTCAAAATGACATGGAGTCTTTGTTTTCCAGTACATATTGTGGTTTGAATGAAAACCAAATCCAATTTTCTTCTTATCTGAACACATCAAAGCACCTTTTTCCACATGGACTGTGGGAAAAACACAAACCAAATACTGAAATGTTTTGCCTAAAAATCCCTAAATATATTTATTTTCCTCATTAATCTTACTATGATATTACACACTGAGTATCTCTTCAGTCTCCTTGCTAATGGAAACGGCTCTTCAGGCAACTCTTTCAGACATGCAACGATTGACACTGGTGATCAGAGGCACTTCCAAGCTTTTTGTTTTTCCAATCACTCCTTTGAGTTTTAGAACATTTTCATGTGGACTGTTTTACCCGAGGATTCATTTGCACATAAATGTTAGAGGATACATGTGCATTACTTTTCCCTTATAGTGCACATCTGCAAAACTGTGCTTATACGCCAATGGTTTCTTCCACCCCTTGACGAAATTCGTAAAGGTTAATCAGATATTTTAGAAACAAAGAAGGATCTTTGACAGTTTCTGTAATTTCGTCCATATGTCTGTGTTCCATTTAATGCAGCCAGTACACAGCCCAGATTATGAACAGCTTGACTTTTTTTATCTGCTTCTAGAGCAGCTGTGCCTCCATCCAATCTCTGCGGAGGTGAAACTTCACTCTGCACGCTGAGAGTAACGAGGGTAGGTGGGTGTTACCAGAACTGTGTGCAGCCAAGCCCCCTTTTTGGACACCGACAAGGGGGAAAATTCACTGATGAAATGTGGCACAGGCCCCGGAATGCAATTTTCAAGCTTCCACATCTGGGAGACTGATGAAACCTGGTTCCTAATTTTACAACCATGATGTCAACAAGCAGACGTGACAACTCTCCATCAGGGCAGGTGGACATTTTTATTTGGGGCTTAAGACTGTCATCTGCTAATCAACATGTTGAGGAAGTGACTGCTGTTACATAATTACTCCGGTATTCAACCTCCTTCAATGAAGTTCCGGAATAACTATGAACATCAAAACGACACAACTCAGTTGTGAGTTTTCTAAATGTTTCCTGGACAAAGACGCCTGGAGACGGACCACAGCCTGATCTCTGATGCGGTCAGCAGGTATCTGCAGCATTTTCTGAAGGAGCAACGGACTATGGGGCATTTCATGGAACCCCCATGCGAGCAGTGAGGAAGATGAAATTTCCTTAAAAATTTAAAGTTCAAAAGACAATGCAAGAAAGACCAGAAGGCTCAGTGAAACTTATGCAACAGCAGTCTTTGTTGAGACCAGTATCTACAAAATAATTTAGTATATTGTGATTCTTTATGGGCAAATGGGTGGGCAGACAGATGGATGGAAAAAAATACAGATGTACTATACGTTTGATAGCAATTGAATTCTGAAGTAATTTCTACAATCTGGGATTTTTTTTGTAAAATTTGCTCAATTTATTTTCAAGGAGTGTCAGAATTTACATTAATTTAAATGAATTGTGATGTTTGGAAACAGACATGCAGGCTTCGTATTCTTGCTTCCCTCCCAGCGGAAGTGGGAAGTCAGGTTTGAAATTTTCAGGTCAAACCTTAGGAGTCATTACTCAGCCATCTATTTTGGACCTGTTAGTTTGCCATCAAAAAGAAACCAGACTGGAACCAGCAGTTTTAGAGTTCTCATTATTTTTTCTTTTATCTTCAGCTTCACACACTTCAGTTCAGATTACAGCATATCATGTCAGTCAAAACAAGAAGAGGGAGAATCTGCACCACCTGGCTTTTAAGGAATTGTCTTCCACCAGGGCTAATTTAGAGGGGTGGAGACATTCACATTTCCAGAAAGAAGGAACAAACATTTGTACTAAACTGTATTCCTAAAATTTTTTTTACACAATTATAATTAACTCAAACAAAGCTAGAAACAAAAACAATCTGGATCCAAACAAAATCAAAAATACATCTCTCCTCCCTCTCAGACAATGGATTTTCCCAATGAGGCTGATTGAAAACACCAAGTCCTTGTCAGCACTGCTTCATGGGCCCGCTTCCATGGCAACACATGAACCGGTGACCTCAAAGAGAAGAGATGATTAAAACAAGTAAATAAATCAAGTTACATTCCCCAAACACAATACATTTACCCAAATAAATTAGAATATATAAAGTACACAAAAAACAGCACCTGTTAAGGAGGGGGGTAAATCCCTCACAGCACCACTGATCATCTCTCAGAGCATCCTGGGGGATGACTGGGTGGGCATCCTGCTCTCCATGTTCCAGGGGAAGTACACCATTCATTGTGATCTCCCTACTTCAATATCTTTGAAACGCTCAAAATTTCAGGTCTGGAGCTCAGTCACCTGGCAGGAGCTTGGTGTAACTGAAAAGAGGCTTCCCACTCTGCTTCTTACCTACTTACTAGAGCTTATATTCAGGTGAAAAAGTAAAGGTTGGGGTCACTTTACCCATAACCAAAACTGTGTGATATTGGAAAACACTCAACTCCCTCTAACCAGTGTTACTGTAACAGAGTCTAAAATCTGAATTTCTGACAATTAAGGTGTTCTGATGGGAATAAAACAATACAAAGAACAAGCATATAGATCATTACTCCTCAGAGTGTCATGATGAACTTCAACAAATTAAAACAAGATGACTAACGGCAACCTATAAAAATGCAACACAGAGGTAAATGAGTCATAGCTTATACAGACAGGTGTGATGCCATAAAATCCCCCCACGGAGACAAACAGCAGCAGGACCACAAGCCAAGGCCTTCGGTGTATCAAACGATGAGCTCAGACAAAGAAAAGTGTCACATACTGAATCACTTACTGCAAACCTGCAGTTGTAAACACAAACACAAGGTTTCAGAGGACCATGCATATGTGCCCATCATTAACTCCCATTAACTCAACAGTCAGCTATCCAAACAACACCAGTGAGCATGATGTCACCAAAAGGGTTGTTTTACAGTCAGAATAAAACCCTTGTTCTTTGTCATAATCTTTGAAACGCCTTCGGCTTGGCTAAATTAATGACAGCTACAATGAAATGTAAGAACAAACCTTGGTAAAAATGAGCAGATGGCAAATTACAAACTCAAAAACATACCCAATGCATAAACAACTTTAACTGTAAACTTGGAAGAAAAAAAGGAAAATGGGCTCAACGGGTCTGTAATGGCAACATGAAGTATTTTATAGGCTTTAACTGATGAGTGTTTTACTGGAGTGGAGTTAGAGTAGATATGATGCAAATTTTATCATGCTATTAATCATTCATATGAAGCAAATGTCAATGAGTTCTCTATATACACTTACTGTCTTTCAAGACATTTTAAGCCATTATTAAAAGCAATAAAGGAAATCCTAATGCGGTGCAGACACAGCCCATGCTGTCAAGCACATAGGTCTAGTGATAAGGGTTTGCCTTGCAGCTGCAGGACCGAGGCACCTTGCACTACTATTGAGTTGAAAATATCCAAATTGTAAACCCATCTATCTCATAGAAACTTGGCTCAAACTGAATTATCAAAAGGACAACAATCTTAAACACAGCAGCAAGTCTACAACAAAGTGAAGGTGTTGCAATTGTCCAATCAAAGTCAAGACCTCAGCCAGACTGTTTAAATCACAACCAGACATTTCTTTGGGATCAAGAAGGTGCTTTGAAACATGTGGCAAAAAAGTGGCAAACCAGTAAGTAGTATTTTCCCAGTGGATGAAGGTGTGATATCACCTTTTGATTTCCCTCCCATTAGAAACAAATCGATGGAAACAAACACCATTCTCCACTATTTTCACAAACAAGAGTTATGTTCAGCTTTAAAGTTACTCAACCAAGGTTCACCTTTAGCGCCCCATTTGGCTTTCCATTGGAATTAAAGAGACTGGGAAGAACAATTCTACACTTAAATGGTATCCTTATGCAGATGACTCCATGGTTTACTCACTTGGTGTTTTTTTCTGATGCAGGTAAATAGAGCTTCAAAATGCTTTTCAGCTTTCACAGGGTTAATTGTGCGACTTAAAGATCTGAGTTTATGTTTTCCAGAACCAAATCTTAAATCTCAAATAAAGTAAATGTTTATACTCTCAGGAAAAATTAATAAATAAATAAATAAAAATTAAATAAAAAATAAAACTTATTGAGTTAGTATCATCCTGCAATCTGATTATCTGATTAGATGCATTTTCTTTAAAATGCATATTGAGCATTTAGTAATAAAAAGTCAGAGAATTAAACTGGGATTTGATTTACTCAAAGAGTCTTAAATTATCAGCCAGGAAAAAGCTTGTTTAGGCTACATTTTTGAACGCTCTTGATTGTGGTGACATTATTTTGTGCATGCACACTGCTTCTTCCACATTTTACTGTGTACCTTCTTCTCTTCTTTGAGTTCATGCTTCACAGCTTCAAACAATTGTCATGATTTACGAAAGTCAAGTTGACTTTCTGAATTTTTGTTCTGAGCTCCATAAAACTGGGGGGCATTTGGCAGTCGTCAGGGCTCACTCAATTGCAAATTGCCTATACTTGCACAATGCCTTGACTAGTCCAGTGGACTCTAAAGTTCTTCACACTACATTCAGTCATTCACCCATTCATACACTGATGGTGATAAGCTACCCTGTAACCACAGCTGCCTTGGGGCAGACTGACACAAACGAGGTCGCAATAAAATCAGTGCCACCACCGATAGAGCCACCAGCAGGCCAGGTGGGTGAAGTGAAACGGTCAGAGCCAGAGTTTGATCTGGTTACAGGACAAACGGGTATCTCTTTAGCCACCGTCGCCAATAAAACTTTTTTTTTTGTCTTTCTGTGATAGTTTGGAGTTCTCCTGAAGACTTTCTGTTCACAACCAGTGGACAGAAAGAGGGCTTTGGGATTTTATTCTCTGCTCTATCAGCTAGATAGAAGATTCGTCTTGAAGCCTTCAGGTTTTAATCAGAAAACATGATCACAGTAACTGCATGACCACAGCATCCACACTCATCCCACCACAGACGTGTTTTATGGGATTTATAATGATGTGCATGAATGTTGTTCATTAGTAGGCAGCGGAGTTGAAGGTGGAGGAGAAGAATGTCAGATGGAAGTTTAATAATACTGATGGTGGAAACTACAGGCTCACAGCTGCAGCTTAAAGACACTGATTAACCCTATTTCACCTGCTTTGTTCAAACTAAACACTGCTGGTCCTGTTTTAATGAGTCTGACTCAAGACTAACATACAAACAAGCACAATGGAGCTCAAATCAAAACGTCACCCATGGAGATCTGAGGCTGATCCTTATCAAGAGACAGTCAGTAGTTCTATGCCACCTATTAAATATTTTGTTACAGTTTTCAGATTTACAGCTAAACGTTCAGTCTTAAGATCTTAGAGGTGTTTCCAGAAGTGAGTCATCGGAGAACAGGAAATCTATAGTTGTTAACCTTTGATGTGATTATAGCCTGTTCCAAGAGTTTGTGGGCGTACTTGAGACAAATGTTACCAGATTTCACTGATGATGAATAGATACAGCACTGATATTGTCTTAGATGCAGGCTTGATTAAAATAAAAAAAGGGGTCACCAAAAGTCATTATTAATGGTGGTCTTTATCTTTATCTTTGCTGAGATTTGAGCAGAAACCTTGTGGCCATCCAGTTGGAATAAAAAGTAAAGCTGGGCATCATTGCAATAGCATTGGCATAATAAAAACAAGGAGCAGAGATTTGTTTTAAAGGAAGAGTTGGAGTTCATAACGAAGAGGCGTCCCTGCACAGCGCTGTGGGGAACACCTGTGGAGAGACTATAGAGAAAGGATACATTTCCTTGCCATGACGCCCTCATGGTAGTGAAGGCTTTATTTCAAAGTGGTAGTTTGCAACTAGCACATTCTCCCACTTAAAACTTTGCTGGGGTCTCTCTCTTTGGGGTCTGAACATGTCCTTGCATGCCTGCATGGGTTTTATGCTCGTTTCGCCTGAAATACAACAAAAATGCAACCTAAATTGTTGAAGTTTACATAGCACATCTTTGTGTAGGTCCAGGCTGCAAAACAGACATTGACAGTAAAGCCCTTTTCATTACATGAACAGAACAATCTTTGGAAAAAAAAAAAAAGAGCTTGCACAGGAGCTAAGATTTAAAGGACTGACACAGATGTTCTGGTATTGATTAAAGAGAAACTTTTGTAAACATTTTTAGTCGATTTTTAAGTCTTTAGCATGTCAGAAATATTTATATAACCTATATACAGTTATTCAAGAAGGAAAGCTACACGGCAATATCATCTGAGGATGATTGTCTTAGAGAATGTTTTTTTTTTTCTACACATTTTGTTGGTCAAACTGGATGAAACCACAGACATTCATTGTTCAGTTGATTCTAATCAAGAAAGAAGTAAATACAGATGAAAAACATGCACAGTTTAGACATATGGAAGACTTATTTATATAAGCAAGACATTAAATAAGTTCATATTTGGTTTTCCATGGTTTACTGCGTATCAAAGCGCTGCTCCACTACTGTTTTTTTTGGTGATTTGCTGCCACCTAGTGGAAAATAAGTTACTGCAGCTGCAAAAGGGAGGGAAGAATTTTAAATCTGAATATAAGCCAACGCCATGCTTTAATCCATCTCAAAGCTTCTCGTTTATTGAAGCACACACACACATACAACTCATAGTCACTCAGTTTTACTACAGTCTACATTAAACATTTGATTACACAAATAAACCTATTGATTTCTCCAAGTTCTTCCTTCAAGACTTCTCTTTCACAAGTTAGTAGTGTAAACTTGTCCACCATGGAGGTGAGCTGAACAGCACCAGAGAAGCGTTTCAGTCATTGATTGACTGATTCTGTAGCGATAAACTTGGCTTTCTGTAACTTTAAAATATTTAAAGACACATTAAAAAAATAAATATCCCTTTAAGCTGCTTTGTGCAGGATGCAGACAGTTTTCATAGGTTGGGAATTAAATTTCTGAACCTTTTTGAGAACTCCAAAACACCTTTTAATTTTATTGCCTGAAAATTTACATTTCAGAAGTGGCTTTCTTTAGATGTAAAAAGCTCTGTGTGTGTTTCACGTCTCTACCGTCCCCACAGGGTCACTGCATGTCCTCTTCCTTTTCCCACTGTTTCCATCGTCATGACACCCGACCATCCAGCCCTCGTCGCCCGTTTGGAGTGCGGACATTGGCTCCTTTGGGAAGCTCTGTCCAGATCCCAACACCTGTCTGACAGTCATGTTCACTCTGGAGCTTTGAATATACCTGGAACACACATCCCAATCCTCCTGAGACACCGGCTCCAGGACGCTGCCCGTCTGCAGGCCCGAGGCACAGTTGAGCTCTTCTAAAAGCGCCGCACGCTGCGGCGGAGCCGGAAGAATCCGCGGGACGGCATGATACAGCAGCCGGCTCGGTCCTGACATCAACATCACGTCTCCGCTGTGCATGAACATAGCAGTGGGGGGGTCTCGTCTGTGGGGGCCGCCCAGCAGGAAGATGGACGACTGTCCGAAACTGCGGGGAACAAAACCACATTACTGAGGACATTCCCACAATCCTGCAGAACCTTTGAGGCAGTCTAGGTTTCTTCCTCTCACCTGAGCGACAGCAAAGGACGAGAGTGATCCAGCTCTGACTCGTCCACGTGGATTCCCAGGGAGGAATCTGATCGGTAGTAGTTCAGGATGGCTGCCTCCGAGTTGAATCCCGGGAAGCCACAGGCAGCTGTTATCCGCTCGGAGAGCATGTGCAGATCAGCCGGGAATGGCGTGAAACTTTTGGCACAGTAAGTCTTGGAACACATAAACAGTGGGAATATGTTAAGCTCCTGGAAATTTAAGGGAATTTTATTTTAATGTATGATTTCTGAGATTTCCTGCCAGATCTTCTAAAGTAAACTAAAACTAGAGGCAATTTGGACAACCTTAAATATGGGAATGCAAATAGATAATATTACACTATTAAAGGTTAAGCCATCATTAAAAAAACAACAACAAAAAAACAAAAACAAAAAAACATTTGATCAAACACTGACACTATTTTATGTATGTACAATTTTACTGATAAAAATGTTTCTCTGTCATGTGCAGGTACATTGCAACCTCACCTTAGTGTCCCAGTTGTAATGGTATCCCAGGGTTACCCAACGCAGCCTCTCTAGTAGAGATTTTGGTTGTCTCTTTACAGAAGCGGGAGTCCTGTGGAGAAGATTTATATACTCAGGTCAGTGCATGCTGGCTGCTTAGGGATGAGTTGCTTTAGACCAACTTTTTAGAGTGAACTCTAAAAAAAATCTGGAAATTGCTTTATCAGACTTTCCATCCATCCAAAATGGGATTCTTCAAGCATGGGCTTTCTCTTTCACTATAGCACCATCTGCTGGTGGGAAAATTCAAATAAAAAATATTTTACTTATCCCAGTGGGGATAATTGTTGTAACTCATCTAAGGATCTTCAAAGAGTTATTGAAGGATCTTTAGTACTAGTTGGTATTTCAGCAAATCTAAAGAGACCTCTGACTGAAAACATTGTTGCTGTATGACAGATCCAATGGCTGTCATACAACGATAACAGCTCAATTTCCAGGTAGCAGAAGCGATATTTCACTGTAACATGTCCTGAACGACACCATCAGTTGTTGGCCAGCACTGCTAATCCGCCCGATTTGCTTTTGCTGCGCCTCTTTAAACCTGTCTGGTCGCATTGTCAGAAAACTGACAGAGATATGTTGGAGTCAGGAATGGGATCTGAGCCCATTCCGATCCCTCTGCATCCATGAAACCTCCATTTCAACTCCTGGGGGATTTGGAGTCGCTGCTCAGGTGTTACCTGAGATTTTGAAACGCTAATCAGCTGCTCTCAGTTGTACAAACAATACCTTGTAACCACAGTTACACATCATCTGTCTGAAAGTAAGGGATGGATGTCCAAACATGCAACATCTCAATCAAAATCACTTATGAATAAAAGTCTACAAAAATAATAAAAATAAAAATCAGAAGTAACATAACAAGCTGATACTATCAGCAGCAAAATTCTAGCACCCATTACTTAACAATATTTAGTGAAATAATGACACTACTGTCTGAGCTTTTCCCACCTCAGAGCTTGCACACTCCTGGCCCAGATGTCCTGCGTGTCAGAGGGTGACATGTGCATGTCCAAGTTGCACACGTTCGGTTTCTGAGGGTATGTCTTCAAACACTGCCTAACCCAGAAAGCCTGGGAGCCCCGCAGGAAAGGATTGGAGATGAAAATAAAGCCTACAAAAGACACAGAGGACTATTAAAGTTAGTTGACCTTGTGCATTGGCTTGATGCAGAGCTTCTAGTCCACTGTAAGGCAGGAGTCCAGAAGAAACTCCTCCTTCAGAGCCACAGTGTTTTCATGTACCTGGGTATCCCTGCAGTCCGAAAGCTCTCCAGTCTCTGATGGGCTGCAAACCGACACAGGCAGCCTCTTCATCACTCACAGCAGCTGGATCCAGTTTTACTGGAACAATCTGGCCGTTTTAACACAAAAATATCAAGACATATCAAAATTACTACCACTGTTCTCTCAGCACCCAATCCTTCGAACTCTGTTTTCTGTTTTAAGGTATTCAAACTTAGCAGCATCACTTTGGAACAGTTTTTTTTAACCTGTAAGACCATCAGAATTCAGGTTTTGTCAGTTCACTCAAACATATTTGCAGATAGATCCTGCAAGAGACCTTTCCTCCCGATGCTGCTCCGCTGCTGAAGTCCGTCACTTCCCTTAAGTCTGGAGGCGGATCTCTTCTTTTATAAAACTTAAACATTTTCCTGAAAACATCCTCTCCGCTTTCTGCCACCATGGAGGCTGCCATCTTGGCCATGACGTAACTGAGTCATGTTGGATCACGTGCCTGTATACGTCAGGGGTCATAGTTGCAGGAGAAGGAGACAAGATGGCAGCCTCGGCTAAGAAAGTGTTGGAGGTGTTTGTGACTAAAATCCCCTGGACTGTAGCTGGCAGTGAGTCTTCTTCCTGTTATCAATTTTTGCCGACATTTTTATGAAAATTGTAAATGGAGAAAAAAAAAAAAACCTCTTTCTGGGTGCTTTTAATTGCCTGTGATGTAACACGTGAGGACAGATCGGTCAACTCAGCCTGTGGTTGACTGGTTTTAATGTGTCGGACTTTGCAATAAATTGTTTTTATTTATTTTCCTCTGTAGCTATGTTCATACTAGTAGTTCAGGGTACTTGTATCAATTTCCACGTCCGAAAACAAATTGTATACATATATAAAACAAAGTGAGCACTTGTCAATTTAGAAAGAAAGCCAAGTGCAGAACTTGACATCAAACCCTAACACAGCTGCCACCCAAGAGGAAAAGAGGGATACATTAGTCTATCGCTCGAAGATTGATCCTAAGATCAATGAGTTATAGAGTTTGTCACATCACTCAAACTCTATAACTCAGTCTGACTGCAGGTAGTTTACTCACAATTCCAGCCCCATACTTAATATACTTAATAATCAACAGCTGCCAACTTTAATGGCATTGGCTATATAATAGACATCCCATTAAGTAGCCTCTCATCCTTTAAACACATTATCTTTTAACATTTATTTTCTTTTGTAAAATCAGAGAGGAAACGTCTGTCTTCAAACTGAACACTACGTAATAATAAAAAAATATAAATAAATAAATTAATAAAAAAGTCAGTTTAGATTTGACCAGTCCATGTATTTTAAAAACCCATTTAAATTTGGGCTAATTTTAAGATTGTACCCAAGCCAGGCTTGAAAGACTTCAGACAATATTACTGTTTAAGATGAACTTGAAGTCTGGTAAACTTCAGGATGTTAAAGGATGAGTCCTGAATTCTCAACCAATCTGTTTATATTTCAGAGGAGATGAAGGAGTATTTTGGACAGTTTGGTGCAGTGAAGAGGTGCACCCTTCCATTTGTAAGTTTTCACTCCTTTGCTTTTAGTTCAGTACAGTTAAAAACAGGATGTTAAACTTTGTGCATTTTGAGACGAAGATAGATTTTTTTTTTTTTTTTTTTGTAAAAATGTCCCATTGCTTTTATGGTATTATTTGACTGATCTTTGTGTTTGATCAGGACAAAGACACCGGCTTCCATAAAGGGTTCTGCTGGGTTTTATTCTCCACAGAGGAGGGACTAAACAACGCGCTGCAGAAGGACCCCCATATTCTGGAAGGAGCAAAGGTAAACGATTAGACAGGATTTACAGCCAATATGAATGGTTTTAGTCTCAGTATGGAAAAGAAAAAGTCCAGCCCACTTTATTTAACCAATGCTATTCTTTGGTTCCAGCTTTTTGTTCAGAGGAACAGACGTCCCTTTGAAGGACAGAAGTCCAACAAAGATGGAGACTTTGTCTGAAGCTTGGTGGTTCTGCTGAGCAGATGAGACCAAAAATGTTTTCTTTGTTGGAATGCTTCATTCCTCCTGCTTTACATCTGAATAAACCATTCGGACAGAAGCACGCTCAATGTGTCTGCATGGAATCCAACGACAGGAAAGATTTCATTTTTCAGACTCGCTTGACTAATAAATTCTGTATTTATTGTGAGAAAGATTGCTCTCCATCACATACTGTCAGTTGTTTTTAATCAATAAAAATGTTTATTGCTATTTTACTTGGATTTTCTTTCATTGCCAGTGTTTCTCCATGTAATGGATGCATACATTTTCCTGGCGCAGAAGAGTTCACATTAAATCTACATTTAATCACGATCATTTGACAAAAAATATATTCCTTTTGGGGATGTGAGAGGTGCTGGTGTCAATCTCCAACGGTCAATGAAGTACACTTGGACACTGCAACCCATGTGCATATGTCATATCATATATATTTTTTTTAAAAATCCAAGGGAAAAAATTACTATGCAAATAGAAAATTTTATTATGTCCTAAGTACAAGCTAAGATAACTAAGTATCATGAAAACTATATAAATTGACCTTAATATTGGAGAAATTTTATTAACATACTTTTAAAGAAAAATAAAATACTAAACTCAACCTTTGTTGCAAAATTCTCAGGTAAGTGAAAATTTGGATGTTGCATGAAGTGAATGCAGTATTAAATTTTTTACGTTAAATCACTGTATCTCCCACACGTTTCACAAACATTTTAATATTTTAAGTGAATTTTGAACTTAATTTTCATTTCTTTTTTGCATTTGATAATATGTATTAATTTGTGAACCCAACAATAAAACATCCACGCTGTCAAAATGCCATGTTTTATTTAAAATATTTGTTTTGAGAGGAATGGACAAATATTAATATTTGTCCATTAGTTTCAGTTTTTAAACACATTTTTTATTTGTCTTGTAACAAAATCAAACATTTTGTTTTTCTTTTACAATAAATAAATATTTGTTGCATTTCTGAAAAAATGTGAAAACAACAAAAACCTGTAATTTGAATTAAGTAAGAACATGTTTCCTCACCTATTTTTTTTTTTTTTTTTTTTTTTTTTTATATTTTTGTGTGGAAGTAATAAATTGCCCTCCTAATCTAAAAAAAACATATATTTCATAAGAACATTTCAAGGAATATTTCTAATACTTCTTAACAAAATTGAACATCTTATGTTTTATTTATTATTCGAAATTATTTTGTGTTTCCAAATAAGGCATACATTTTACGTATATGTTGATATTTTTAACATTATCTAAAGCAGTTTTGTTTTATTTTAATGACACTTTGGGTTTCCGAGCTTCATGTGAATCTATCACTGGTGTAGCGAATACGTTTTGTTGACCGAGACGCATATTAATACGTCACTAAGGTCACCAGAAATGTAGTTTAAAACTGCCGTAATCATCGTAAAAAAAAACGTAAAAATCTACTGTACTAACATAAATACCTTTGGAAAATATTTTTGTAGTTTGAGTATAGTCTTAATGCCTCAGGGTGCTATTATGACTTAATGATAAATCTGAATTAATTCCTTACCTTTTTATTTGAAACTGCATTACCCAGAGTTCCTTTTCGTTCGAAAACCCGGCTAAGAGGTCGCAAATCAAACCGGTAAGTGAAGGAGAGCGATGCGCAGGCTGTGGTTGATTTTTCAGCCAAGTTGATATTCTAAGTTCAGATAGCTAAGTGTTTGTGCGTGTCTGTTTGTGTGACAGATTTCTGTTTTTGTTAGCTCGCTCCGACTCTCACAGCACTCACCAAACAGTTGTTGCATAACTCAGATGTTCAAGAGGCGTTCAGGTCAGCACTGCCAGCGGACTGAAACTTATTTGTGTCATTTTAAATATGGTGCTTTCGTGAAGAACACAACTTAAAGATGGTGTTTGAGACCCGTTGCTAGACGGCAGTGGAGGAGCTTTTATCAGGAGTGGGATTTTACACCTGAGCCTCTCTCTTCCGTCTTGGGGTGAGTGCCGAAGAGAAGAGTAGGTTTCACTCATGAGTACAATCTGTCATTTATCATTTAAGCTCAGCTGACAGCATGCGTAAAAACACAAGTCCTTTAAATGAGTAACTCTTTGAATAGAATGCAGTGAACGTATCAAAACAGTCTGGAATTAGTTCCTTAATAAGGAGGAAGTATTCATGGTACATTCCATTCGAGAAGCATCTGCGTTTCCCCCCCGCCCTCCATTATTATCATTATTAATTTTCCAATAGTTTTTGTTCAAAATCTAAAACTCACATTGAGATCTACTACGCAATACGCAGAGGACATGTTTTACTTGTTTATATTTGTGAAATTATGAAATTAAATGACCAGCAGTTAAACCACAGATTTCAGTTCCTTATAAAATCCAAGTCTTGCAGAAGTCCATAAAATATTTGTTTTTAGGAGTGACATTTTCATGTGGCTAGATTTAGCTTTCGGTGTAAGTGCTTTAAGATCAGAGTGGTGGTGTTTGCTGAAACTAATGTCTGACTTTTATTGGCATTTTCAATTTTCATTAATTCTTTCTCGGTTATCTTTACAAAAAAGATACAGTTTTCTTTTTTTATGTCTTTAAACGTGAACTAATTGGACCTCTTCTTCTTCTACAGGTCTCCAATGGCGGGCCGGCTCCTAAAAGTCTCATCTCTGGCCACAGTAGTGTTCGCCTCCTCGGGGTTCTATCTCTACAACAGGCAGCTTGACCTCAATGACCTGAGTGTGATCCGCTTTGGACGAGCAGCATCCACTGTGAGTTCACATCTTAAATGTTCTCACATGTATGTCTGATTTGAGTTTGATCACATCTTCTGAGAGACAGTGACTGTAGGCAGAAAAGGTTATTGCTCATTTGTTTATTTTTTGTTTGTAGGTTAGATGAGCTCTGTGAATCTGCTATATGGAGCACCAGCCATAACATAGTTTCTTTTTAGATATGTAACTATTTAAAACAAGCAGAAAAGAGCATAAATCACTTTTTTAAATGTGTGTATAAACATGCTAAAACAAGGAGAAACATCATAATAAAAGACCCCATTGGACTGAAACCAAATTTGAAAAACAAATGTCTTTTTTTTATTTTTTATTTATTTATTTATTTTTTTTTACTTTTTAATAGATTGTATAGATGCTGTAGCATATCAGGAGGCAGGTTATTCCAGAGTCTAGGGCTTGCCTCTGCAAAAGCCTGATTCCCTCTGGGTTGATTCCTTTCACTGCACTAAGAACATATAGCTGGATGATTTCAGGGCTTTTCTGGGGTTATAAAGGTCAAGGTGAATGTTTGCACTTTCAGTTGGGACATACTGAGAATAAGAAGCAGTCTTTAAGCTGAGATCTGGACTACAACATGCATTCACAACTCCAACATGTGATGTGATTTTTAGCAGCAAAATGATTAGTGTATGTGACGTATAAACCACTAGTGTATAGGTAAGGCATTGCACTACACATTATTGTCTTTAAGATCTTCTCATTGGGACTAAATATTTGTAAAAGGATCAAACCGCTCTGATGAGATGTAGCTTTGAAATTGGACTGTTTGCTTGGAACATAAACCTGCTTTTAGTGTTGCAAAACTACTTTAACTCAACACAGATATTTTTAAAGTCTTAAACACATGTTCACCTAATCTAGAAGACCTTCTGGTTTAATGTCGCAATAAAAGCTGCATAGAATTTCCTCACCCATTTCTGCTTGTGTTTGCAGACAGCAGTGATCAGCTACGACTATCTGACAGCATTCAGACATGTGGAGTACGGCACAGAGGATTACTGGACTCTCAAGTCCAAGGTAAGAACTAGTTTTTCTAGAAATTGATTAGTTTATAAAATAAGTGAAATAATCTACTTTGGTGTGGAGTCCTTTAGATGGTATCTCTGCCTACTTATTATCTGCCATAGCACTCAAGAAAAAAGGAATAAAAACATGTAGAGCCATCTTCTGGATAAGAGTGGCAATCATCCCTGATTGGTGTATTTTTATGATTTTTTGCTCTGGACTATGACGTCTGTGATGACTCTTACTGTATCCAAGATGCTAAAGGCCACAGAGACATTTGGAATGAATGTATTTATGTATTGTGATGGTGTCATTGCAACATCTACCATTAATAACCCAAATCAATGTTACATTTTTTTATAACAATCTAGAACTGAACTTGCTCCTACATCAGTGTTTCTCAAAAAAAAAAAAAAAAAAAAAAAAATATATATATATATATATATATATATATATATATATATATATATATATATATATATATATATATATTTGTTCATCAGCAGTTTGCATGGTGAGTTTAACCGTCTCCTGATGAGATGCATCATCCCTGCAAGTGTTTGTCAAAAAGGTCAGCTAGGGTTATTCAGGTGAGCTCTGCAGAAACAACCTGCTCTGCTACTGCTGGTGATGGTGCAGGAACTCTGCAGTGAACCTTGAAGAGCATGGTTCAGCATGGCTGGCCACATGGATGGGACTCAAACACTCAGACAAGTGCTCCTGCCCCTCGGGCTGCGCCGGTCAAGCCCGACTGAACATGCTGATTAGAATTAATGCATGTTGCTGATTTATTCCAGGGAGGAGGCTCAGCTCCTAATTATCCTGAAGTCAAAGAGGTGAGGCTTCAGAGCTGCAGCTCATTCTTGAGTTTTTCTGCTGCAGACTCAAAGGACCACAGGTAGAGATAATAGGTCAATGACTTAATAAAGTCTGCTTCATCCTGTAAAAAAGAAAACGCAAGCGTGTCTTAATTTTTTGGGGGGGAAAAAACCCTTTACAAATCAATTATTTCAATCAAATTTTATTTGTATAGCACATTTCAGCGGCAAGGCATTTCAAAGTGATTTACATCATAACAAACACAAAAACACAAAGTCATGCAACATAGAATCAACAATCAAAACATTACATTAAGTCATGTGCCCTTGTTAAATTTGTAATTGATTAGGTTTCAAATACAAATCTAAAGAGGTGGGTTTTTAGTCAAGATTTAAAGGAAGTCAGTGTTTCAGCTGTTTTACAGTTTTCTGGAAGTTTGTTCCAGATTTGTGGTACATAGAAGCTGAATGCTGCTTCTCCTCGTTTGGTTCTGGTTCTGGGGATGCAGAGTAGATCAGAGCCAGAAGACCTGGGGGGTCTGGAAGTTTTTGGACAACAGCAGCAGATCTTTAATGTATTGTGGTGTTAAGCCTTTCAGTGATTTATAAACTAACAGTATTGTAAAGTCTATTCTTTGAGCTACA
>NW_015113437.1:139926-173941 GCF_001443285.1 Poecilia latipinna | reverse complement strand
TCCTCTAGTGACAGACAGGTTAAAGAAATGTGAGGGTAGGACATCCAGACAGCAGGAACTTGAGCTTAATTGACTTATAATTTATTCAAGGGTTTTATAATGAAGTTGTTGAAATTAGGTAATTTTTCCTGCATTTGTTTTGTTTGGACACAGCATTGGTACTGGCTTTAGAGTGGATCTGCAGATTAATCCTTTGATGTTTTAAAAAAAAAAATTCCTCTGAAAAGAAGCTGGAAAACTTGTTGCAGTTTTCCAGCGTTAGATTGAAATTCAGGTGGTAACGTCATAGGAGGGTTTGTGAGCCTGTCAACCGTCGTAAACAAAGCTCGAGCTTGTTCATGTTTTTGTTTATGACATCTGCAAAAAAAAGCTTCCTTTGCATGTTTAGTGTTGAGTGATAGTTACATAGTCTTTCTTTATAGATATCATAATAAATGTGAAGTTGAGTTTTACGCCATTTTTGTTCGGCCCTCCGGCAGAGTTGTCTTGTAGATCTAATTGTTTGTGCATTTCTCCACATTTACACACACTGGACATTATTTACTTAGAAATGTGATCAAAGTCAACCAAGTAAAAAAAAAAAAGATCACTAGGCATAAAATTAGGTGTCCAGTAGATGCACTGCATCTGAAAGTCTTGTAGTTTTGTTCAAAGAAAAAAAAAAAAAAAAAGAAATACGACCTGCGGAATCCCTAATCCTTCATGAAATCATCTACTATAGTCCAGGCAGTCAATATCAAAAAGCAGGTTAAAACCATGTAAATCCTGCGTGTCAGATGAAGTCATTATGTCAGCACCCACTGACTTCTAAAATTATTTTCCTCTTTCTGACTTGTTTGACTGCATGGTTAATGAGCTGCTGTAAGTGCTCCTCCACTTCTTCCTCGTCATCCTGGCTGCATGTTCATCGCTCGGCGATGCAGCCAGCTGCTTTCAGCCTCTCCTGAAGAGCTTGATTCAAAAGCCACTTGAGCAGCCAGTCTCAGAGCCTCATCAAAGGCTTCCCTGCGCAACCCGAGGGGCCATTCACAGCCAATTAGAGAGCATCACAGAACAAGCATGCGAACACTCTGAAGTCTGCCAAATGAGAGCTGGAACATGCCTATAGAATCTCATCAGAGTCTACTGACTAAATGACTTAGTCAAATATAGTTTAAAATCATTCCTAACCCTATTAAAACTTCTTCTGAGATGACAAAAGTTGGATTCAAACACCCTTTGGTTAGTTATTGAAAAGGTCCTCAAAATTGAGTAAGACAAGCCAAGTTTTTTGCATACCATGTTTCAAAGTGTTTTACATGATGATAACATAAACAATTTGCATTGCAGCGACATAAAGAAAAGTTGGACTACGGACTAAAATGTTTCAATTAATATGAATAGAACAGTCAAAGGGAGCTGTAAACAAATGGGTTTTTAGTGTTCATTAAAAATAACTCAGCGTTACGGCTGTTTTACATTTACTGAAAGTTTGTTCCAGGTTATTGGAGCATGAAAGCTGAATGCTGCATCTCCATGTTTGGTTCTGATTCTGAGGATGCAGAATAGATTTTGCCCAGAAGATGTGAGTTGTCTGGAAGACTGATTCAACAGCAGCAGATCTTTAATGTTTTCTGGTGGTAAGCTGTCCAGTGATTTATAAACTAGCAAAAGTATGGCTACCGGGAGCCATTAAGGACTTTAGAACTGGGGTGATGTGCTCTTTCAGTGTACTCAATAGATTTTAAATTGTTAAAAAGTCAGGGGTTTGGAAATGCAGTTCCAGAGGGTTAACGTTATCCTGCTGTGTTCAATCCAAAGCCAATTTGGATAAGTCTTTGGTATCGCTGTCCTGTGAAAAAACCCATTTGTGTTCATATCCTAACTACATAATCTGTCCCTGAATGGATATTGGCCAAAATATTATATTTGGTTTGAATTTTAGCAATTTTAAGACAAAGAAATTTAACTTTTAGGGGCTTGATGAATAAGAGACGCACATAAAAAGTCAACCAGCTTTTTTAGAAACACTAGTGTGAATGTAAAATAGCGAAAAGACAAAACTGTAAAAGATTTCAAATTGGGAATGGTTTTTTTCCCGATTGTCTTTTTAGCCACTATTAATAGTCTACTCTAACAACTGAAATAATTTCAATTAGTGTCGCTTATATTTTTGCAAACTTGATATTTTCTTCTTTGAACTTCTCAATGTTGTGCAAAGAATTTTGGGGGTAAAAAGTTTTTTTTTTTTTTTTTTTTAATGCCTTCCAAAGTAAAACATCCCAACTGGTTTAGAACAACAAAAGTGAGCTTAATTTTGTTTTCCTGTTTTATTTCTATTTTATTATTTCTTATTTTGTTTACAGCGGTATCCTCAGGTTGCACTCCTTCCTTTATTCTTTTGTCATTCCACCTGCCCTTCAGCTCTTCATGCCAGTGAGTCAAATCAAAGACAAAACAATCAGACAGATTAAAATGCACATCAGAAGCACCATTAATGTCACAGAGTGCTGTGCGATGGAGATAGGTCTTTATCTCTGCACTGATTATGCAACCCTCTCCTGGTCCTCTTTCACTGTTGTCTCTCTCCTACTCTCTCGCTCTCCAGCTGTACAGGCTTCTATTAGCATCTCATTACAAGTCATGCCAACACATGATTGGGAAATTAAATGTAGCTTACTTAATACAAATGAATAATGCATGACTGACGACTGAGGCCTGCGGGCGAGGTTGGGAGGGGTCGTTCGCCTTGAATATAGAGATTTGAAAATACAGTAATTGAACGGCGCCTTGTTTTAAAGATAAAGCTGCTTGTTAGTTCTGTCTACTGTCCATTTTCAACAGAAGCCATCTAATTGCAAATCAAAACCCTGATGTTGCCTTGTGTTGCTTCTTTACTGCTGGTCCTATTAGCAGAATGTGTTTTGCTAAAAGCTGGATCTTCGTGTGTTTAACCTTCAGCTCCTAAAGCTTTTTATTTCCGATCAGCAACAGCTTGCTAGAGGATGGGTTCACCATAAACGCCACAGCAGAGATTACAACTTCTATCATACTGCAGTAGGTGTTGCTGATTCTGTCTAATCTGTCTACTTTGTTAAATGCCAAGTCCTTCCCAAAGGAATTATATACTTACTGCATGTCTGCAGGGCAACCAAACTACATCCCAATCAGACCATTCCTTCTGGATGCTCTTCTTTTTCTGGCAAGTGAGTGCATACGAGTCATTCAGCAAAATCTTACTCATTGTTGAATTTGCACATCCAGCAAAGCCACAAGCTTTCCCCTGTAGCACACCAAAATATTACCAATTTGCCAATTTTTGACTAAAAGGGGGCTGACTTTCATACTGATCATTTTTCCTTGTTAGTCAGCAGCAGATACTAATTTCAGATGGTGTAATGTGCCCTCGGTGGTTCCTCTTTCATGTTTAACCTCAGATAAATGGTCCCACTCTACGTTGCAGCTGCTCTGCAACTGCAAAACAGGATCTAATGGCTTCATCCTAACAATGTCCCACTTGCAATGTCTAAACCTTTGTCTGAAGCAAATATGAAAGTATGCTTTTTTTATTAATATATTAGTAAGTTCTTGTGACTTTGCATTGCAGGCTACTTATTTAAGAATTTGTCAGAGATGGTATTTCAATTAGTTGAAAAACTGAGTGCAGTCTCGTTGGAGCTTCTTAACATCACATTATGATTGTCTGCTTTATTTCTTTAGACAATCTTTGATTGATTTTAACCGCTAGAAAAAAAACAACAAAAAAAAAAAAACAAAGGCAGCAAAGGTGGGATTGTACACTTCTTATTATATAATTAGCACAATTTGACTTTGAAATCTTTTGCACCACACCTTGTTGTCAGGTTTGACTGTACCATTTTTCTTATTGCCTTTTAAACGATTCACTCTTGAAACCTTTAGCTTCTCCATCACATTTAGGGTCTGTAGGAATCAGATTTCTGATTAATTTTCTATAAGATCTAAGTTTACCCAACCTCCTCCAAGTGTTTTACTTTTATGTGATGTCTAAATTTCTTCAGATAACTTTGGATGGTAAAATAAATTCTTTAAATTCAATTACTGGCATTGACTAAAAATGTGGATACAATATTTTTTTGTTGAAGTTTTTCCCAGGTGAAAGGAATATCCCTCTGGGTTAAACTTACATCTGTAATAATAGTGATTCTTGGTCAAAATAGATTGAAGAATACTGGTACGTCAGATGTTGGAGAAAATATTGTTTTCTTGTTTCCATGATGAACTAGTATGAACTCTAAATGCTGTGATGGCATACAAAGAGAGAGACTTTGGATTAGATTACTGAAACAAACTAAAGGCGTAAGGAGATGAAGATACACTGCAGGTGTTTAAATTCATTTTATCTGATGGAGAGAAAGGCAAAGCACGGAGTGAGATGCGATAAACCGGTGATAGTGACGTCTAATGATCTATTTGCCTCCTCAGCTGCAGGAGGCAGAGCAGCTTCAGGCAAGCAGCCATTTTGAAGGTGGCTTTTCATGGCTGAGATGAAAAGAACAAAAACGCTGATTCACTCGACACATCTGCACAGCATTATGCAGCCTCTGTCTCAGCACCACCCAAAGGTTAAAGATAAAGCGCTGCTTTTTGCCCCCGTTACACTGAATATGTCTGAGGTTGTCACTGTGATATGGAAGAACCACCGAGGGGAAGGAAATCAGAGCCTCGGCTGATGCTGATTAGTGACTTTTCACCAGAGAACAACAAATCACGCTCTGTATCAGCAGCTTTTCTGATACTGAGCTCTACTGTTTTTTTTTTTTTGTTTTGTTTTTTTTAATTTTTTTAATATTTTGCATATGTGATTTAGTCTCTTATCCACAAAATACAGACACGATTACAAATTGCTGCAGGGCTCTGCAATCATCCGCACAAGATCATCTAATCAGTGGTCGTTTATATAACCAGTCAGTCCAGATCAGGACTGTTTGTTTGTTTTTTGTTTAACATTATTATATGCAAAATTGCAGTATTAGAAGGCAGAATTTCAGATTTAAGCTGATGTTTATTTTTTAATGTAAATGCATTTGAATACTGAATGGCTGGAAATCAATTGGAAGCACTTGCAGATAAATCAATAACAATGAAAGAAAGACACAGACCTGGTCCTTGGGAGATCTTTGAATTGGAATGTTTAAACCTCTACCCTTTCTCTTTCATGTAGTTTTCATTTGTTTTAGCATGATGTTCTTTTTCAAGAACTCGTAGTAATGTTTTTCAGTAGTATGTCAAGTCTGAGCATTGGCCATTGTGCCGATAAACAGGTTTAAGAGATGTTTCAATAGTGAGCGCCTTTACTGTATGTTTTATTTGTTAAAATATCAATGCTGTCAGTAATCTTGCTTGTTCCTTTAGTTTGCTTTAGGTTATAAGAAAAGTTGTCCACATTGTGTTGTGCCCCTATTACGGTCTTTATCCCCAGGAATTGGCCAGTGATGTAAGGGGGGGTTTCTATCTTTTATAGCTTTTGTGACTTAACATTGGTGTTGTGTCATCCATGCTGGGAGGTGCAGTTCTTTCTGTCTGTTAGTAAAATGTAAGTCCAACATTGGGATCTCCAAAAGATGAGAAGCTCGTGGCCTTTTTAGGTTATGCTTAAGCACTTTTTAAATATCAGTTTATGTCAAATTCATCATTAATTAATCTCTGTAATTTTAAAACTCAGAAAGCTTTGCAACCTACAATTCATTTTCATTATCAATCGATGGTGACAAACCTTGAATCTCTTTCATTCAGTTGGACGATTAAGAGTTTTAGAAAACTAGCAAAGTGAAAACGGTGATGTTTTGGTTGCGGCTTGTGATTAGATTTGCTTTGGTTTGCTGAATGTGACCCCAATTCCATTTCTGATTGGTTGGTAGAGGAGTCATGTGTTTTACATGCACATATTGCCATTTTTATAGCACAGTTAGGTATTTGTTATCTTTAGTTATTATCAAAATGCTGTGTATATTAGGGCTGTAGTGATACAGTAATCTTACGATATGATACGATACACGATATTCTGTCCACAATACGATACATATTGCGATATTCATCAGACGATACAATTCAATACACTTTTGCGATTTTCTGAAAGATTTTAGAGGGACAGTGATTTTGGTGACATTTTGTGACTGTTATAGAGTTGGATTGAATTAATTTAACTGAAAACTGATTAAAACACCAACCTGGCTCTGGTTGGACATGGACACAGACAAAGTCGACAGCTGGACAAAAAGAATCAAAGAAGTGGTGAGAAAACATGTTTCTTTTAATTGAAACAGTACAAACTGTAGCTTACATGGATTTATAAAGTAAATAAAGTGCACCAAGCACCCTGCTCTGAATAGTTTGATACCTTTTTAACCTCGACACTTAACATCTGAAGGAATCACTCTAAGCCTGATGACCTAATCACTCTCCCGGCGAAGCAAGCAGTGAGTGAGCAAGATGACAGTTGGATGTTACAATACTTGCGGATGAATATCGATTTTTTTCTAGGAAAGAAAATATCGATATATATCGCGATATCAATATTATCCTACAGCCCTAGTGTATATATTAAAAGTAAATTAAAAGAAATTTGACTTCACAACATAACCATCTATAATACGTTGACATTGGCTGTCTCTTTGAGAAACTCTTACTCTTTCCGATATGCCATCAGAACAGTGCTTCTCCATTATGTCATTTATAGACGTTAGGAGCATCGGATAAATAAGTACTTTGTATGAAAAGTTCACCAGACGTGCAGTTCTACCAGGTGTTTGTTATCTGCTGCTGCCACTAGTCTGGTGGACCTGTGAGGAGGGGATTCTCAGTGGGGCGGGATCTCAGCTGGGGACTGAAGCACTAAGGCGGAGCTTTGGGCAAATAGGCGTTGTTTTGTAGGAGCAGGGGCTTAGGGACCCCTGAAAGGCTTTCAAGGGAAATTAAAAGATTTCTCAAACAGAGAAATATTTTAATACCCAAGCAACACTTTGGTTATGTGTTTGATGAGGAAAAAAACATTCTAACATGATTTCAAGCTCAGAAATGTAGATTTTACATAATATCCACCTCCCCTTTAATACACAAAATTGAGAATAATTAAGTTCATGCTGTAAATGATCTAACAAGGTTTTCCGCTTGCCTTATTAAAGTTGTCGTCTCAGTGTAAAGAATCAGAATCACCCAGTCTTCCAATGGTTTGGGCCAGAACTGACTGCCTTTCTGCTTTGGAGTGACCTGTAGGCTGATGCAAACAGTTATCGGCAATGAAATGTCAACTAAGGTTAGAAACGGGATCAGGAATGACGCAACGTTAGAAATAAATTAATAAAAAAACATATGAAAATATTTGGTCAGAAATGAGGTGTTTTTTTTTAAAAAATTCTATTGTGAAAATTCTGATGTTGAAAGTTGACATATTGAGATGATTTACTTATTTTTTTGTATTATAGCCATCTCTATTTGTCAATGTAAATTCTCTTGATGCCCACAACTTGTATATGTTTTAGTAGCTGAGGTCCCAGTGCTCACTAGGAGACACATGTGGGACATTGGGATGAAGGGAAAAAAAAAGAAAAGTCATGAAAATGTTATTTTTTATTAAATAATGTCAGTTGTAAATTGTTATACTGATGTTGTGCAACTCTTCTTCAGACTGTTCTTTTTTAAGACTTGGCTTTAGCGTTTCGATCCTTTAGTTTAAAGAGAGTGACGTTACAGTGCAAATCTCTTGTGGTGTTGCACTCAGATGTTTCCACCAGCAGATGTCAGCAGTGACTGCATCAGTCAGGACATTATGACGGGGGAAAGGGGCTGTGCTCAGCCCTGATAAGGGTCCACCACCACTCCTGGAGCTCTCGCTCTAGTGAGGGACAAGCTATGTAAATACGGGGTGGGGCCAGATAACTGCTGACCTTGACGTGCTCATGGCAGCAGCTTATCAGCCAAACAAGTCCGAGGCAGGAAAATCCTTGAGGGATGATTGAGAGGAGGGAGCGTTTAACATTTGCTTCCCGACTGCCTGCTGTGGTTACATCATGGCTGACAAGCTGCTCTCAAGCAGTAACAGCGGCGTAAATACTCCATTTCACTGTCGCTGTTTTTTTTTTTTTTTCGTTTTTCCTTTTTTTGTTTTGCTGTGTGCCAACCAGAGAAGACGAGCCCCGCGGCATCTGGCAGGGTGCCGCAGAAATCACACCATGTTGTGTTTTTAAAGGAGTGGCCACTGCACTGCAACATGATGTGCAGGATAATTTAATTAGGCAAATTCCCCACTCCCTTAAACCTGAACACCTCACTGTTGGATTACATATCAAGAAATGTGTTGATGAAGCTGAAATGTTTAAGATCATTAAAAAAAACAAAAAACGGTTTGATCAAGTATATTGAGGTGAGATACATTGTTTGGACATGCTTGTTTCCATGGTGACCTAAAAAAGTCACTAAAGTTGGCTATTCTTTAGAGATGTTGTGTTTATAATTTGTCTCTGTCATTGCTGTTTTTAGGTGAAGCCTAAACCAATTTAATCCTGTTTTTTGTTTCTAAGCAATCATTTCTTTTTTTGTGTTTGCTTCATGAATGTGTTTAAAGCCAGACAGCCACAGCAGTGATGATCCCTGTTTACTGCTGTGAATAAAAATGAGGAGAAACTGAAGGAGGAGTTAAATCTCAGCCTGATGATTGGGGTTTACAGGAAATTGTTTTAAATGGGTAACAAAACAAGCTGCTGGCTGAGGTTTCGCATTTCAAAAGTTACTGAAATTCGTATGTATATGATTTGTATTCAAAATACCATTTATAAAGGAATCCAGGATGTTGCCTGCAACAAAATAAAAATATAATTCTTACTCTAACTGTAACAATAAAAGAGGATTCTTACTCTGACCCTCATGATTTAAAGCTTAAAGGTTCTGGTCATCACAGTGATTTAACTCAACAGTAAATGATCAATGATCACAGGTGAAGATTGTTTAACCTTAGTTCAGCAGTGGTGTGAAAATGTTGTTGTGATGGAGCAAATTAAGACAACGGCAATATTCTAAACATAGAACAGCCAGTAAGGAAATTATTTAGTTTGTGGAGGCAAATAAATTGAAAACATGTCAGTGCAACTTAGCAAGGGGAAACAAAATAATTGCCTTTGTCTCTTTTATTTGTTTCTGACATCACAGACATGTATTGTCTGAGAGTTGCAACCTTAACAAACTGTTCTCTGGGGAGATTTGCAGAAGCACACGCAGTTCCTGCTCACAACACATTCAACTAATCATAGCGCTCATTTCACAGACATCAAACACAGCTGGAAACAAAAGGTCACTGGACAGATACATTGCAAACGTCTGATAAAACTCTCATATTATTCTCATAAAATCTTCTATAATAAAATCAATTATAGAAGATGTCATTCTGCCCAAGAAAGACTGCAAGGCATATCTCACTAAATAAATTACATCCATGGATATTTGCACCATTTCTGAGCACACAAAATTCTGTCCTACATTTAATAAGACAAAACCTTTTCTTTTTCAGGTCAGTTGCTAATATGCTTAAACAGTTTAGGTGGCTCTCTAAACTTCTAATTATTCCCTGCCATTGTGTTAAATGGAGCCATCCACACCACTCTCAATGAGGGTATGCACCAAAATGTCATTGCTGAAGAAGACGGTTCTTCACAGAGTTCCAAGCAAATTAATAGAAAATTGAGTGGAAGGCAGAAGTGCGGTAGGAAAAGATGCACCAACCACGGGGACAACCACAGCCTTGAGAGGATTGTCTAGTAAAATCCATTCCAGACGAGAGACCGCACACAGACAAGATCTTGACATCTGCTACAAATGTGGCATTCCCCTTATCAAGCTTCTCCTGCACCAGAGTCGGTGTCAGAGGTGTCTTACCTGTGATGAGGAGAAAGGAAGTAGACTGTTGTGCAATGGTCTGGAGCCCTGCTTTCAGATGAAAGCAAATTCTGCATTTCATTTGGAAATCAAGGTTCCAGGCTCTGTAGGACTAGTGGAAAGGCATGAAATTTACATTACCTGAAGTTCAGTGTGAGGTTTCCAGTCAGTGATGCTTTGGGATGCCATGTCAACTGCTGGTGTTGGCCGACTGTGTTTTCTGAAGTCCACAGTCAATGCAGCCATCTACCAGAAAATTCTAGAGTAGACGGACTTGAACCTTGCTCACACTGCTAAAGGTGCTGGTTCAATAACCATGGTGTTCCTGTTTTTGATTGTTCATTAAACTGAACTTGAACCCCATGGAGAATCTATGGCGTATTGTCAAAAAGAAGATGAGAGACACCAGAGCCAACAAGACAGATAACCTGAAGCTATCAAAGCAGTCTAGGCTTCCATTGTACCCAAGTACTGACACAAGTCGATTGCCCTTATGCCATGGTACATTGATGCAGTAATTTATAGAAGAGGAGGCCCAACCAAGTATTGAGTGCATAGAAATGTAAACACTTTTCAGAAGCCTGATATTTGTGCTTAAAACATCAATTTTGGTTGGTCTAATGTGATATTCTAATTTTTGGCTTTTCCTTACCTGTAGCCATAATCATTAAAACTAAAAAATACAAGCGTAAAGCCTTTACCTCTGTGTGACGAAGCTCTATCCTTTGAGAGAACTTAATCTTTAACTTGCCAAGAAGGAGACTTTAAACCTTTAAAGCAAAGCTTATTTTGGTACAAAGGTATGGACCAAAATCCCTGCTAAGATGTGAGCAAGCCTGGTGAAGTGAAAAAGAAACTGCCTCAGTATTTGGTGGACCTAATAATGAGGGTTGAGAGTATAATTTAGTTCCACCAATTTCAAATATTTCTCGTGGTGAGGAAGCATTTGTACTAACCAGTAACGGTGTCTTTCTGGAGTGTATTCTGTATTTGTTGGAAGCTTGGTTGGTTTTTACTGATCCGTAGCGTCCACCGCCTCATGGCAGAGAGTCTTTCTGCCGTTCTTCCAGCACCAGGCACCACCACTCGGGCATGACGATAAAATGCAGAGCATGAAATTAACTGTGCCTGCTGTTAGAAAAATCAGCACCCTCCATCTTTCTGTGCCCTCTCGCTTCTTTGCTTCCCAGACAGTTTCCCCTGAATCCCACATCCTGGCTGTTCTCAGGATATTACGACGAGAAAGCTGCATCATAGCAACACTGCGACGGCTCAGAGACATAACAAACGGCTTTAAAAAATTTTTCGATTTGCCATGTTTCTGGCGGGCTTTGTTAGAATAAATGCATTTTTAATATCATCTGGAGCAGCAGAGCATGTGCATTAACCGCAGGAGGACTCTTTGAGAGTTGCTTTGCCTGGATAATACTTGTAGCCAAGGCCTTATTGACCGTACAGGCTTAAATCTCAGCACAAACACTGCACAGCCTCTCCCCTCCCCAGTGACAGGCGGAGAGATGAGCCCCAGTGAACTGAGTAACGAGCTAATCATGAGCATCCCAGTAATAAATAGGTCTTGTTCATAGTCCACTAATCCCAGTCATTTAGTCGTGGTGAGGCTGCAGAAATCAATTACTGCAGCTGGAGCTTGCTCTCTGCTTTCCAGCTGCACACATGTCCACCCCTCTGACTCTTGAGACAAAGAGTTGCATTCTTAACGTGTTTCCAGATTTGTTATATAGTAAATTCATGTTGTTGTATTTTTGCTCCTTACTTCTGATAATATCAGGTACCTATTTTTTCTATCTGATCTTTAATATTTAGACTAATTTGAGGTTTATTTTATCGTTAAGATGAGTTTAGATCATCAAACACATCGCTGTAGTGAGGATCTGTTTGGAACTGATTTGCCCAGTGTGTTCCGTCTCTTGACTTTACCCTTCAACACTATCAAAGTGCACAAAACAAGGAGGAGGGGGGGTGCACTCCTAGAAAACAATTTGCCATCTGTGCTTAATGGCAGCTGAAGACCATCCACCGTCAGGCTCCACAGGGAGCTGGCCTCGAGGTCCCCATGTTTGAACAGAAACGGAATAAACACACAGACAAAAAAAAAAAAATAAGATCCAGTCTTCTTTAAACTATCACTTTTTATGAATCTGCAGATGAATCAGGAGAAGAGTTAAAACTATTTTTCTTTGGCAGCTGAAGAGCTGAATCCCATGGATACTAATTAATCAAGCAGTTGCAGACTTCCTGCTCTAGAGATTTTTTGTTTATTGCTTATAATCAAAATGATGCTTTGATTTAAAGTATTTGAGGCTTTTAAAGGTACCAGTGTTTGGGGATTTCATTCTTTGTTTTTCATCCTGTGTTTTGCCTCAGCCTTGTATCCATCCCACCATCAGACTCCTGCAGCTGTTTCTTTCCTTCAAATCACCATCTGAGTGCGGAGAATGAGTGTGGAAACACTGTGAGGCATTCTGCACCAACCCGTGTCTCTCACAAATTAACCCTTGTGTCTCAATCGCTAATAGTCCGTTTTATTCGATTGCGCATGTGTTGAGGTGGTGGGCGGCGGCGGGTGCCAGCCTATCCCCAAGCAGCGTTCCCCCTCTGGCTTTCAGGGAGCTGCATCGCCATGGTGATGTCATCCTCAAGCCGAGCGCCCGCCTTCATCCAACAAAGCCGACTGATTACTGGAGGAGAGGAGAGAAGAGGAAGAGCAGCGATCGATCTGATGATCGAACCACGAGTCGACGTCACTTTGGGACTGATCAGCTTCCAGGACGCGTTTCCAGTAACAAGCTTTTAAAGTTCGCCCCTTCAAGGCTGCTGATCAGACTGACACGATGATGACATAATCTTCTGTGAACAAGTAATCATGATAACAAGCTGCAAGGTTCATACAGTTTAATTTAATCTCATCTGAATGCAACATTTTCCAGAGCTGCGGTAAAGATTTAACTGAAAGCTCTGCTCACAATATGGTTCCAGAATCAAAAGGCCTTCTGATAGAGGCCCTTATGCAGATTAATGAAGAACAAAGCCTATAGGATTTTTATTTTATTTTTTTTTTATCTTAAGTCCATTAAGTGCACTTTTTACTTTACTTTTAAATCTTGATAAATATTTGTATTTGTTTATTTGTTTTGCCATTTTTCCTGTTAAAAATATGAAGTATAAATACATGTTTAAGTCATTTTTGTTGATGGTAATAGCGGGACAGTTTGTTTATTTCTAATCTAAAACTTAACAAATTCAGTTTATTGTTTTCCCTTGATCAATTTTGCAGTTTTTACAGTTTTTGAGAGCTGACTCTAAGGACATAACAAAAAGGGAGACGCATCACAGTTTATGAAATATTGATTTAACACAAACCTGGCGTAAAATGAAAGTTTCTAACATGAAATGTGAAATCAGTCGTGTTTTATTGTAATGGGCAATAATAATATTCTACAAAGCAAAAGCAGGAGCACAGATACAAGTTAGTTAGCAATCAGTATTTAAACGATGGAGGGTCTTACCAGATTGTTGTAAAGGAAAGATGATTAAGTGATTAAGCAGGGTTTGAAACAATTATGTATTTTTCATAAAATGAAGATAAATAAGAACATTTTTCCATCCTTCAAAGTCATTGTAGGAAGTTTTCTGTTCTAATTATCATATTATATTTTAGTCGTTCAAGTTTGTTTAGTATCAAAACTGAATCATTTACTGCCAAAGTTTGCAATGAGATTTTATTCAGAATATAAAATATAAAACAAATCAAGTGTGCAATCTCTTGCAACCATAAATTCAGAATATTTTTTTTTCTTCTGAAATAAAAATAACTTTCAAAAGATGCATCTGAGATGTATTTGTATTTTTTTTAATGTCTTGAGTTAAAAACTGGTTGAAGTTTTGAATACCTCATTTGCGTCTTTTTAGAAACTTTATTCATTCCAGCCTCTATTTTTGGTGTTGAAGGAGTGGGCCGTACACCCCAGTGTGAAAAGGTGGCGCTGCTGTAGCAAAATGCATTTCTGAGCAGAAAAGGCTCATCTGGTAATCTCTGGTGACTTGTTTCTGTCATTGCGCTGTCATCATCGGCCAGATGACACTGGTGTCAAACGCTCCTGTGGGAGTCAGCTGTGTGTGCGAGTGTGTGGGGTGGGGGTTACCAGGGTTAAGGGGAGCTAATTTCACGCCTTTTTATTTGCACGGGTCTCCAGAGACAAACTCTCTATAAGCATTATCACTTCCAGCTGGTTCAAATGGGACAGACGAAACGAGACCAGCACACAGTCTCTGTGTTTGTCCCTCTTCTGTCTCGGTGTGACGATGCCTTCCAGCTCAAAGCTGGATACATTAAGAAACTATTATCATTTTCCTATTTGTGGAGGAAAATGAAATGGGAAGGTTTTAGACACCATTTTCAACCTTCTTGCTGCAGATTCTCAGATTTCATCCGATCTTGAGCCTTTCATAACTGCTTGCATCTTTTTCAGACCGATTAGAAAATATGATCATGTGCTTTGCACAATAATCTGATTTTATCCTGATACTCCATCTCCTGTAGGTGCATCGACGATCAGCAGAGCGCCTTCGAGACTTGTGTTGCGCCAACCGGGGCACCTTCATCAAAGTAGGCCAACACCTTGGTGCTTTGGACTATCTTCTGCCGGAGGAGTACACCTCCACCCTGAAGGTGCTCCACAGCAGAGCTCCTCAGAGCACCATGGAGGAGATTCAGCAGGTCATCAGAGAAGATCTTGGAAAGGAGGTACATGTGGTTTGACATTAATTGTTCCCACCTCTGCACCGCAGTCGGTTCAGTTTGGATGCAGCGCAAAGTCTGGCGTGATGTGAAGTCCTGCAGCCAATTGACATACAGACCTTTTGATGAAAGCTGTACTAATTAAACAGATTTGAATCCTGAATGATTCAACTCCTATCTGTCACCTAAAGTCTCTGCTCCGAGGGAGACACAACTATTGCAGCGTTTGATCAGAGTTGTCAGACACCTTTAACATTAGCACAATAATTTGTCACAGACAGTTTTTCAGAGCAAATGCAACATATTTGTTGAACTGTACAGCCATCCCAGTGTTTAACTTTTGTTCAATAGCATTGTATTTGCAAGGTTAGAGAAAGAAAGATGTTTTCGTGAACATTGCATCTGTACTAGTGGTGTATATTGATGTGGAGAAGATGTTGAACATTTTACGGAAATCTTGGATTTTTATGCGGCGTTCAGGAGCCTGTATGCATTGCTGTATACCAATCCAGTTTGTTATTTTATTGTAAAATACGGGAATTTTCTCATTGTGAAAGCAGCTTGGATTTACTGTTTATTGTAGAAACTACAGGTTCAAATACAAATAACAGCAGTTGAAGCAAAGTGAGATTTGCCTTAACAAAAGAGTACAAAGAGCACTTTATTCTCTGTGAAAGGAAAGTATGTCTTTGAGCTCCCAATTTTCCCTTAATGCACTTACATCTGCACTTTTTGGCACGTGAGGCTCCTTTGTGACGAGCTCTGATTTGATGTTAAATCTGCACTTGTCTGCACGTGTGCACTTTGTGGATTGTGGGAAAAGAGAGGGCAAATAAACCAGAACTGGACCAGGCTGACATTGTGTCCTTGTTTGGTTTTATAAGCTGAAAAAACTGTTACAGCTGTTGGCACAGAGTGCGATGTTTGCTCTCAAACTGGTTGTTATGACAGCCTTTTAGGGCCTGCAGGAGGCCAGGCAATTATTCTGTTATACTCAGATACACAGGTCCTCTGCTAACACACACTCCCCTCTCCTGTGTGGTAAAGAAGTGGACTTATTGTTCCCATTGTTTAGATGCATTAAATCTGCAGCCTCAGTCAAGTTGCATAAAACCATCAAGTTTGGACTGAACTTGATGGTTCAGTCCAAACCATGTATATTTCACTCAGTTATTTCAATCTTTTCCATTGGATCGGAAGGAATAGGTTCTGCAGGAAAAAAGGTCAGAAGAACACAGCTCAGCCTGCACATGTTGATCATATCTTCATTTTTTATATTTTTGTTGTTGGATCACTTTTGGTATGAACTTTCACACTGCTGGGTGTTTCAGGAGGACAACTATTCAAGTGGGTTTTGGAATAGATGAAGCAAAACACATTTCACTGCCGAAAGTGGCTACTGTTTCCATCGAAGGGCGTCAGAGTAGAATAGAAATACCCCTTATTGTAGAGTTACATGAGGGCAAAGTTACAACATAAATACTGTGCAGTTATTAAAAATAGCATTCTCATATCCAAGCAAAATATGTATTTGAGCATAAAACAACAACAGACTATTGCAGTAAGTGACGATAAAAACTGTGCAACAACCAAGATGTGCAGATACCAGAATAAATTTTATAGAAAATGAGAATATAACTGTGAAATAACTACAAATAACTTCAAATACCAGCATGTATGCAAACACTTACTGAGTAAGTTGGAAGCAGTGATGCAGTTACAGACTCTGACAGCTGCTGGGAGGAAGGATCTATGATTTATACCATTGTGCACCTATGATGCAGCAGTCTGTCATTTCAGCTTCACAAGCTGGTTTGAATTTTTACATTGACATATGTAAGAACATATATAGTTATTTTTTTTAGATTACAAAATCATCTGTGTCATTTGGAAAAAAAAAAAAAAAAAAAATTTTTTTCCAGTCTCAAAACAACGTCATGCTTGATTTTTCAGGGCAGTGCAATCTCCTAAAACAAATACTTTGAGTGAACAGGTTTAAATGGGAAAAATAAAATTTTAAAACATATTTTTGTTAAACTTGATGGCCTGGTTTATACATGTAAGTTTTATATATTTTCACTTTTATGCAGTTGTTCTCTATGGCGACTGCACTCGCATCCAGTTAAGTAAAAAACAGACTATTTGAGATTTTTATTCTTTTACAGGGCAGGAAGCAGCTCCAACTTGCAGGCTAATTATTAGTACCACTTGATTTTCAAACTGTGTTTACAGCAGTGCACCTGCAGCATCTCCAACATTCACAGGAACTTTTGTAAAGCCTTTAGAGGGGGGGGGGGCACAAATTATAAGTTTTATCTTATATTTTATATCTGTACAGTTATTCAGAGTCGTCCTCTAATGTACAACCAATACATAATATTTTTCTCAGGCGTTTTACAAAAGGTGCTCATTGGGTTTGATTTCTCCTGCTTTCTGCGTGGGGCGTCATTATCCCTGAAAAGGCAATGATACAACTCTTGTATGTGGAAAGCAGGGGGAATGGGATGAATCAGCCCTCCTCCCTCCTGAAGTGGCTGGGAAAGAAGCGACGCTGATGAGCTGTACCAGGCGGCTCCGGAGCTAAAGCGGCCGCCGCTCCAGCATCATTTCCGTTTCACCGCGCATGCTTCTTTTTTACAACAGGGCCTTTTTGTCATGTAGAAGGATTGAGTGGAGCGTAGAGCTGCCGTGCTGTTTCCAGCACCGTTTGTGGCGACATATGCATTCCCACTGTGCGCAGATCTGGCTGCAGCGAATCTGCTGAAAAGCCCGCTCTGCACAATATGTCGTTTTACCAAACTGAGTCCAGGACGAATGTCACACTTAGCTGGTACTAAAGGCGTGACTCGGGAGAACATGATGGCAACATGGCTGTTCAGGTTGGGCAGTGTGGGTGTGGGGACATCTGTGGACGTGGCTCTTTCAGGAAGTGGAATGTCGTTCTCAAGCTGATAAAATCCCAAATGAGCCAAAGAATTTAAACAAAAAAAAAAAATGAGGGGGCGGATTATTGTGGAGGCACACTGGTTGTGCTGGAAAACCCTGTTTTGCTATCAGTGTTTATAATTGTTTATGTGGTGTTATTTGGATGAGATCGACAAATCAAAGCATTAAGCAAAAAAGCATGATGTATCACAGAGCTGTATTGTAAAACTCAATGCGTTGAGTTGGTGCCAAATCAGGACAAATGAAATCATAGAAAAACAATCCAGTTCACATATACCATCCAGTAATTCAGATCTATCCAGTTAATTCCAATTCAACCTAAATGTAAACTCAAATGTAGATTTAGTAACATGCTGCCCAATTTAATACAGAACGATTCAGAACAGTCTGATTGAACTGATTAATTGCCCATTCTAAACAAGTTCAAGCAGTTTTCTCTGTTACTTCCCAACAATCCATCTTCGCCACTGTTGATGTAAATAAAAGAGAAGGAAGACAAGCTAAGGGCAGTGGATAATAGTCCAGGAAAAAGCCACAGCTATACACAGAAGCCCTGGGCCAGGTATGTGTGTGGTGAAAAGAAAAGCTGAGAACAAAAACAACTTATTACAGCAGTAGATATGTCAGTCACTTTCTTTAAGAAAGTGTAACCGGCCACTAAACTTCTATCTGTGATCCTATCCAAGACAGAAGCAAAGCTAACCCCAGAACTGATCTCAGATTATTTTTAGACGCTGTAGTATGGGTGGATAGATAGAGAAAATGTTTAGTCTAAAACATATTACCAACAGATACTTCTAATTAAAGAAAGGTATGGTAGTCTTAATGAATCCTTGCAGGGTAAGCACAGAGAGGAGACATACAGTATTGTTTAAGTAGAAAAGTTCTGCACTAAGCAAATATAGCTGATAGATGAAATGATATTTGGACTAAAGTGATCTTTATTAATCGGGTCACCAAAATTTTTTTTTTTTTTTTTTTTTTTTAATGACAAGCACCTGCAATGGTCAGAAAAGGGTCCTCTTTTGAAGAGGATTGCCAGGTTTTCTTCCCCCTGTGGGAGCAAGAAGATGGAGGCTGCAGATGGAAGACGCCAACATTGTGATGAGTTCAGTGACTGATGAAATGTGGTGGAAAGTAAAGCATCCAGGCTTCTGACTCCAGGGGGATAAACTCTGGTTCAGTACGGATGGATGCCGATCACTTTGGAAGTGGAAACAATAATAACTATTTGGAGAAATAAGTGTGGTTATACTTTTTGTAGTATTTGGCTGTTTTTTTCTATATATATCCAGTGCAGGCCAAGAAAGGGATGTGTGTATATATTTTTTTCATATGGCTTTGAGGTTTGCATTAAGATCCCTTGAAAGGGCCGTTAGTTTTCCAACTTCTGCAAAGCAATCTCTCTTTCCTGCTTCTTTCTTTTCCTTCTCTCCACTCTGTAATGATTTATGTATTTTCAGCCAGCTGGGTCTGTGGCTCACTGCCAGCAGCCAAACTGGCCACCTTTCCTCTGTGACACAGACACCGATGTGTTTCCATCCAACTGCAGGGCCTCGGGGGCCATTTTATTTGTGCCATAACTCATTTCAGGGAACGTATGTCACTGAGGGTCTGCCCTGTGGGAGCAGCGCCCAATCGCATGCATTACCATGTTTATTAACTCCACAGCCGAATTGAACATGAGCAGTGACTGCATGGCAGAGAGCTCCAAACATTCATAATATTCCCTCCTCTTAGGTCACGTTGATCCGAGTTCCTTTTTGGATCTTGTTGGGATTTCTGAGCTCAGGCTGCTGCTTAAATTGATGGTCTCATCTGAGAAATTACACGTTTCCTTAACCCATGAAAGTACTTTTGGCATGTCAGATCCCACTGGATTGTTGTTGTCGTCCTGTGTAGACACTGGTGGGTGCAGACAATTTCATTCCATTTAGCATATTTGCATAATGAATAGCTCAGCTGAGGCCGCACAGCAGCTCATGCTGGATGTATAATTTAATATCTGGTGGCATCTTCTGCAGGGCTCATGTTCTGCCTGCACCTGATGGGCCAACATCATGTTCAAATTAGCCTCTTTTCACGATGCACAAACAGCAGGGGAGTGTTTCTCCACTTACGGACTGGTTTGAGATGGGGACAATAAAATAGATGGCTGTTCTAAGAATACAACACAGGTTGCTGGAGGAGATGGAGAGGAATGAGACCTGAATGAATAACCTTGTATGTCGCATAACGGTTAATTTGATGGCTTCTGGAGTTGTAACTATTCCTGGTGTTTAAAAAAAAAAAAAAGGTACTAATTATTTTCTTTTTTCCTACATACTCAAGTAATGGGGAAAATAATTATTTTTGTTAACATAGAAATCACAATTATGTAAGAAATGGTTTGAGTTTGGGAATTTATTGGTTTGGAGAACAGTGATTTGCTTTGACACATTCAGCTCTGACTCTTCTCTTAAAATAACTAACAATGCATTTTATGCGTTTTTTTGTGACTTCACTGATTCTGTCAAAGGTAGAAGCTAATGATGGCCCTGCAAGCTAATTCTGAAAAAGCAAAAAACATGAGGATTCAGAGTTCCTCCAGTTCAAACCTAGGAGAAGATAATCTGCTGCTTAGAATTTGAAATGCTGTTTCAAAGCTCAAGTGTTTGTCTAAATATGTCTTCAGGATGCATTTCACTCTTAACGTTGTTGTGTATAACAACAGTGTCAGTAAGGAGCTGCTGCAGCGCTGAGGGAAAAGTATTTTCCCGAGGCTGTATGTTGCTTTTTGCCTTTGTTAACTGAACAGATTTGTCTCCGTGAAGCAGGGCAGCCTCAGGGCGATTCTTAGATTCCCAAGTACACAATAAGTCGTTTCTAATAACTGAAGGTCCCTCGGGAAGTCTGTTTAACCTTCAAACCCACACACTAATTACTCTGTGTGTTCTGGGAGTCCACGGAGAGCAGTGGCAGCTAATGAGGGACCACCTATGCTCTGAGGACAAACTGGGGGCTGAATGCTGTGATAGAGACGTGCTGGTGGGCTGAGGAGATCAGGCTGCAGGCTTGGATCTGTGCACTCATGGTTCCCTCTCTGGATATTCATATGGTTGATGTTTTTTTATCAAAAGAAGTGTTGCAACATGAAATACACCTGTTTGTAACCATTAACTATATCAGTAGAAAACAAAGGGATGGATGGGACACATTGTTATCGTGGTATATACAAGACACGCGTAGTTAATCTTGTTTTATGCCCGTCACCCAGTTGTAAATACACAAGGAGAAAAATCTAAGGTGCATAAGTTAGCAATGTAAATTTGATTTTTACCTGCATTTGTAGCTTTTTACATCTGACATATGACCAGACGATGAGTTGCAGTTTTCTCCCTCTCTTTGTCTGTTCTCCCGCAGCTGTCTGAGTTATTCGTTTCATTCGAGGAGAATCCTCAGGGCGCCGCCTCTTTAGCACAGGTCCACAAAGCTGTCCTGCACGATGGGAGGACGGTAGCTGTCAAGGTCCAGCACCCCAAAGTCCAACGACAAAGCTCCAAGGATATAATGGTGATTGAGGTGAGTCTGAGTTGGTGGGATTTTCTGTTTGGTCACTATTTGAACCGTAGAGCCATACATCCTCTATCTGTATCAGCTCCATCATGTCTAGGTTCTTATTATAAAGGGTTGGAATCAATGGAGGCTCAAGTCCATATCAACACAGGACCACAACGGGTAAAATAGTCATCCATCACATGTACACACACACGCATACGCACACACACACACACACACACACCTATGGGCAATGTAGAGTTGCATGCAAGTTTATGGACTGTGGGAAGAAGATGGGGAACCTGGACAAGACCAAACTATGCATTGTGTGACCACACCAACTTCAGACTGTAGTAAATGTACAGAGCAGTGATAGGTGTGTTTCTTCCTGCTGGTTGATTATCCTCAGACTTTTTCTGTGATGTCCCAGTTTGAAATACTCCAGTTTTTAACCTTAAGTTATACAACAGGGGTCATTTTAATTTTGCTTGAAGACACAACATTCTAACCCAGCCACTTGGGAACCATGTCACAGTGTTTTATGCTGTTTATTCTGAAAAAATAATAGTAAAATCAACTGACCTGTGTGAAAATATTTAACTGAACATTTAATGTTTTCAAAGCTCCTTTTAGGAACTCAGACTAGGGAAATTAGAATATTTTAGTGTTTATATTCTAAGATACAAAAAAGCACAACTACAACTCCCAAAGCTGGTGTTTTGTTAAACAATGCAGTTTGAAAGAAGCAGATATGCTCCCTTTGCTTCGTGTGGTGCTGATGCTTTCCAGGATACAACTAATAAAAATCCAGGGATTTTAACAAACTTCCTCTTAGAATAGATTTGACTTTAGTTTCAGACTGTAATCAAAGATGTGGCTGCCACATCTCTGCCTACAGAGATGTGGCTCTGTACAAAAGCTACATTATGTAGCTTTGTGTCGTCTACATAAATGGTCAACATTTCTAAAAACCACATTTTTGATGTAAAAGGTTTCTGTGTCTTTGTTTTACATTGAAGGTGCTGGTGAAGGCAGTGAACTGGCTCTTTCCGGACTTTACCTTCATGTGGTTGGTGGAGGAAGCCAAGAAGAACATGCCGCTGGAGCTGGACTTCCTAAACGAGGGTCACAATGCTGAAAAGGTGGCCAAAATGCTGTCCCACTTCCCTTTTCTCAAGGTACACACATTTTAATATTATTTACCTCCATAGCTTGTTTTACAACCTGAATTTAGTAAACCTAGAGCACACTTCTTTTATTCCACTGCTGTCTGTCTCTAATTAAAGTTGCTCCTTTCTGTCGTTAATAGAGGTCAGAGTCTTCCTTTGTGTCAGAGATCTTTCTTTGTGTTGCCCGTCAGCTCCTCTACGTTCAAGCAAAGCTGCATTTGAAGAATCATATTTCCATTACTAGATAGAGTTGGACTTCATGTCATTACCGTTTAATTTCCTGTGTCCTTTTTCTTTTAATATGTTGGTTTGAGAATTTTTATTAGCTTTCTGAATGTGAATGAAGTTCTTCATGCCCTGCTGGGTTTTTGTGTTTTTATTTTTTGTTGTCATTATTCAAAATATTAAAACATCTATTTTTGGCCAGTTAGTGATTCTTATTCTGCAGGTTTCAATTGTGTGACTTGGCCTTTGATAAAGACATTACCCTTGAAGAATGAAATGTAATTGTGTGCGTCTGTCTATAAATAAGACTGAAATAACTGTTGAAAGGAATCTGTAATTATTGAGCAAGTTTTATTTCAAGTTGCAACAAATTCCAGAACAGTTTGTTCAGTGAGAGAGGTTTCATACATTGTAATGTTCCCAGACCTTCTGCTCGCACTGAGGGATTCTGATATGGATAATATTAAGCTATGGAGAGTTTGTGGAGGATTCCTCCTGCAAACATGTCTTAAGGTTTCTAAAATAACAAGGCTGTCATCATCCCATTTATGATTTAGGACAGTTTCTGCATTTTTCTAAATTCTAGACAAGTCAATCCTATACTGTCTTCTTAGGATGTATTCACACATCACTGATGGTTTGGTTTCCTCCTTTGGTCCAGACGTTTTGTGCAGGTGTGAATACAGTCGAGCGAACCATGGTGTGAATTCAAAATTACACCCATAATCAGTCGAACGTTTGCCATTTATGTAGAATATGGCTTTCCACCGTCTGGAAAGTTTTTCATGGACATCGCTGGAAAACATGCATTAATGAAAGCAATGTCTGACTTTTCTGCTGTCAAAGAAGTGCATCATCACATCTCATTTCCCATGTTTTGCTTTTTTTTAGGTTCCCATGATTTATTGGGATTTGTCCACAAAGAGAATCCTGACAATGGAGTTTTTAGAAGGAGGACAAGTCAACGACAGAGAATACATGAAGAAACATTACATCAACGTCAATGAGGTCCTGATTCTGTGGATAATAGTGAAAAGTCAGAATATGGAAGTATTTTCATAATTGTAACTTTAGACACCATCAAACACGTGCTTGAAGCAAAACCCAGAATTGGTCATTTCTTTTTTTTTTTTTTTTTTTTATAAAAAAGCAGCAGGTTTGAGCCAGAAAACTACGGTTGCAGTCTTACTGTCTAATTTGGCTTCATAGGCAATTAAGGTTTTATAGACTTAACTCAACCAATTAAAAATTTCACTCGTCAAGTTTACAAGTCTGCTTGATTTTAAAAGTTTTCTCCTACTTGTGGAACAATGGCACAACTATTTCCTATAAAGTATTTTGAAGGAAACAATAGTGTTTGCTGAAGCAGTTTTCATTTGTTTTGTTTTGTTTTTATTTGGCAAAGACTCATGACTTTTTCTGTCTTGATCTTATGTGGGTACTTTGGACCCTTATCTGAGGTTCATTATTTACCCCTCTGAGAATTCAAAGAAAGTTGAATTTCTCATAATTTGTCCAACTGGTTTATGTGAGTGTACAGAATGTGTACATGGAAAGAAGGATGGGTGGATTATGAATGGATGGATGATAAATAATTAACACTGGAAGATGCCTCAGTGGAAAAATACCTGATTACTTGGATGCATCCATCAATGCATTGATATGAACTGTTGGACTGATGAATGCATAATGGATGTCTGAATAGATTAATCGATTTTTAGTGGATGGATATTTGATATGATGAATAAATGAATGACTGAGCTGTTTGACAATTTGTTGATGAATACCTTAATGGTTGAAGGACAGGAGCTTTTTGTGTAGGAAAATCCAAAATCCAAAGAAAACATGTACCATCCAATAAACAGAAGTTATAAAGGACATATACATAATGGGTAATAAAGAGAATACTTCACTGATGCTTCTTGGATGGATTGCATTGTTAGGTTGCATGTTGGTGTCTGTGTATGTGGAGTCATATGATTTATGAAGAACCAAATGGAATTTCTACTGAAGTTTCCTGCTCGATTTGATCAGATAGAGGCAATCCTTTGTTGTTGTTTTTTTTCCTCTTAATTTTTCACATTCCTCCTTCATGGTTTCCATCAGATCTCAGAAAACCTGGGTAAGATGTACAGCGAAATGATCTTCGTCCACGGCTTCGTCCACTGCGATCCCCACCCAGGAAACGTTTTGGTCCGCAAGTGTCCCCGGAGCCAAAAGACGGAGATCGTTCTGCTCGATCACGGCCTGTATCAGGTAGGAAATCTGCAGGCTGCCTGCACACAAACAAAACACCGTTTGCTGTAATATTGCAACCCATTTTTCATGCTGCCGACCGAGGCTTTGGCTAAATTGGTGGAGCAGCAAACACGCAAACACGGGGATGACGCACACTCTCAGAGACAGACACACTTTTATTAGAGTACAGCAGGATAAAAGCTTTTTGATAAACAACTCATTTGATGTTGTTCTTAGCAGAGTGCCGTGTGCTGGGTTTGAATGCACTGCAGCCTAATCACACAGGGGCGCACACACGCGCTCCTGTCGACACACACACACACACACACACGCATACACATGCACACACAGACACTGTTGCGCCTACAAACACCCACAGGCTGATGCACAGAGCTCTGACATGACTTTGTTTGCTGCTTGTTGCCATATTCATGGGAGACTTTAATCATACATATGCAACTACATCATCTGGAATAAAATGTGCCACACACACACTCTTATGCAAACCAGACACATGCACACACATGAACGCACTTGCTTGCCTTGGACCATAATGGGTCCAATTTATTCCTAATGACTTGTGATTTTAGATGTCATTTTGGAATAGAATATTAATCCAGCGTTCTCACACAAACACACACACGCACACACGCACGCACACAGAAGAAAAAAAGAAACATGGCATTTTCACTGTCATAATCAGTAGGGTAAAGCTTGATGTATGTCTTTTTGCTGGTATAGATTGAGAGACTTGAATTTGTTAAAAATTTAGCCGGATCTTTCTGCATAAACAAACATTATTTAGTTTAACATGTTGCATAAATAATCAGAAAGTTCCAGAAAACAGCCCAGAATTGTACACAGGGCCTGTTTCCTTCAGTTGCTCTTTTTCTGGTTGGGAATTAAAGATGAGAAAAATCTCACCTGGTTTTCGGTGTGAGACATCAACCCCAAGCTTTGCCCAATCAGCAGACGGTATCAATAACTGTCGATAAGTAAAAATCCCGACAAAAGATTTACCTGAATTATGCGACACCTTGTTCAATCCTGGTCCATTTTTCATGACCACTGGTTGGGCAGAACTATGGATGTACCAGTAAATCCAGAGTTTGACCTTTCTGATCTGCACCAGGACAGACCAGACCAGACCAAAGCCCTTAACACCGCAGATGAAGCAATGCCTGTGGCAGAGAGTCAAGAAATGTGACATGAGACTCCACAGCTTGTTGTGATTTCATATGAAAAGGATAACCTGCCATGTGCTAGCATCAGACCTGAAGACTAAAAGCATCTCTTATTTCAGGTTGACCTTGATTTGTTAAGCAGAAATAAATAACATAAACATTAACACAGCTTTGTACTAACGATCTGTTTCAGGTTTTGCAGCCAGATTTCAGGATGGACTACTGTCGACTGTGGATGTCTCTCATTAAAGGCGATTTGTCCGGAGTGGAGCGTTACAGCCGCAGACTGGGAGCTGGAGATCTCTACCCCCTCTTTGCTTGTGTGCTTACTGCTCGCTCCTGGAATGCCGTCACTTCTGGAATCAGTTCTGTTCCTGTGACACAAGCAGAGGTATGGCATCCTGCTGTTCACTCATACAGATACATGTAATGTCAAGTAAAATATTTGCCCCCCTTGGTTTTTTATTAATTTCAGGTCACCGAGGAAATTTAAATATAACACAAATATACCGTGAGTAAATACAAAAATTAGTTTTCAAATGCCATTTTCAGGGATAATGGAGAAAAATCAAATCCAAAGCAATTTTGAGGTTTGGTTCTTGTTTTTAAACGGTGCAGCTTTGCTTGCATGGGTTTTAATAGTAATAAAGTGATTGTTGTTAATAGGATTGTTTTGCTGTTTTTATGCCTGTGCACACACACGCACAGAAGCCAACAGAGAAGTAGAGACAGACAAGCTTGAGACAGCACCAGTGTGAGTTGAGAAAGCTAGCAGGAATCTCTGTAAAAAGTGAGGCGTGGGGAGAAGCCATCTTTGGTTTCTGCATCATTACGGAGATTGTGGCCAAACCTGGTTGACATAACAAGTAATATATTTCAAACTCATAGGAATAAATGTCATATTAGTTTGGCAGGTTTTGTGATTTGTTTGAACATTGTTTTTCCATGGTGAAATATGCATAAACTATACATCTGAAGTGATTTTTATTTTTATTTTTAAGTAGCTTACACTTATTGTAAATTGGATTTTATTTATATTTTTCTGACCCACATGTGGCTGAAATTATATCATACTTAGTCTCAAATACATACCTACATTCACCTCAATATTTTTTTGAAATGCTGCTGAAGGTCTGATAGTGTATAGTTTTTTTTTTTTGTTTTTTTTTTTTACTAGAAATGATTACGGTCTATTAACTTCTGGATAATAATCATGATTGACTACAGCTGGTGGATTATCTTCTATATATTACAAATGGTGGTTTAAACAGTTGGAGATCCAAATTACATTTGTTCAAAAGACTGAGCAGAAGGAAATTGCCCAGAAAAAAAGGAATATAAAAAGCAACACTGAGCTAGTTTAAAATCAACATGGACTAAGAGAGGAGCGTAAAAATTAATACTTTAGCCCGTAAAGCTCCAGCAGGAAGGTTGGGATACATTTCACTCATTGTTCTGATCCTCCGCTACCTGCAGTTGTACAGTTTGAGCTTCCATAATCACAGCTCCTCCCTGTTGGCAGCTTATTTCCACACACAGTCATTTAGGGGTGGTTTAACCCTCTAACAGGGGGGATTTGGTGCTGAAAGCTGTGGATTCAGAGTGACTTAATTGTCACAAAGTTTTTTTTTTGTTTTTGTTTTTTTTTTTCTTAAGATGAGTTTCAGACTCCATCCTGGACCAGGTCTCATCAAACCCTCAGGTGTTCTACAACACCATCTGTCCTCAAGAGAGGTTATTTATATCTCTCTTATGCAATGCGTTGAAGCTGGCAGAAGTACGGCACAACGGTCTGCTACAGTGTGCCACCCCCTCACACATGGTGGGGCCATAACATAAATAACTCTGAGGGGAAAAAGGAAATCTTTGTGCTTATTAACCAGATATGTAGCATTGGTGAGGCGTAAAAGCAAAAATAATGATTTAAACTTTTCCTAGACTTGTTCATCATGACAGGAAACACAATTTATCATGAGCAAACAAGGGATTTTACCTTTCTGAAGTAATGCTCAGTTATTTTTTTATGTACCTGTAGATTATGTAAACTTCAAGATGGTCACTGGGTCACATTTGAACCTCACACCATCCCACTTTTAGGCATCAGTAATACAAAAACAAAATCTAAAAAAAAAAGAATCTTTTTTTTTTTTTATGTCTTGCTAGTATTTGCCAGATTTTTAATGTGGACATCATTGTTTAAAATCCTATTTATGCTTCTTTTTACACACCTAAATACATGTCTACTCATTTCTGACATTGTCAAGTGTCGGCCTTCATGCTTTCAATAATAAAAGTCCTCGAAGATAAGGGGAAAAAAAATTATAAGAATAAATCATAAAGTAAATGGAAAGTATGTGTAGAAGAATGATTTCTAATAGTATTTATTTTTACCTTAAATTCAGTTTTTTTCCTGAACCATTTTAGCTCTGTAATATCCGCGTTGAACCAGTTGATTTACTGTTTTTGATGTGCAGGAACTTTTATTTGTTTTCCCCACATATTATCTGTTGTGCCTGCATCTGCATCCCTTTTGTCTCATGCCAGTCTGAAACATGTTGCTCACCTGCTGCTTTTTACTCTATGGTGTTACTCTGACACCATATTTATTCTAGATTTTAAATGTGAAGACGTTGCCCTGTTCACATCCACTCACTTGCATTGTCTCGTTTTTGGTTCCCTTCAATTTTTACAGTCCTTTCCTCTTCCGTTTTTTTTTTTTTTTCTCTCCCAAAGCTCTCTTGTTCATGGATCATTTTGACGCTCTGCTCCTAACAGCCGATGATGCATTCCATTAGTGTTAATGCAATCACGTGCACGCAGCCAGTGTTGAGTGCTTTTAGAGCTGTGGCTTTTTGCTGCCTTTTCTTTCACAGGCAGGAATATTTTAGCTCCTTAATGAATGTGTCTCTACCAAACGCAGCCAAAACAAAACTGTTGGAACGAGCCACGCATATTCTGCTGCGTCTTTTATTGTGCCGCTTTTCCTGGGCGTGTGGAGCAGTTCAGTGTCAATACTTTGGTCACATTTTTCTATTTTCTAATCCATGCAGTAATTCATCCATATGCTTTTTTTTAATTAGATTTAAAGCAACGTGGCTCTTAATTTAAAGTATTTTTCATCTTGAGAAATGGTGGAGTTTTGTGGCGCAGAGGCTGAACTGTGTGTGAATATTAGTCTGACTGCAGTTTATTGTTATTGTGCTGATGGGATTATGATGTTTGTGACAAGACTGAATCATCATAAACCGCTTTGCAATTTGTGACAGAAAAAAAAAAAGGCTGTTTCTCCGAGTTACAAATTGTTTTTTTATGTAGATTTGAGTTTATAAAAAAAAATAAAAAAAAATAATCCTAATACATTTTGCATAAGCAGGTTTACTCCTTCATGTAAATAACTGACTTTTGGATTTGTTTTCAAGTTATCAAGATATAGCAAATATCTGCATGACTTTTTTTAATGTTCATCCATATATACATACATTCTACTCTCTCTATCCAGTTGCACTCAGACTTCCAACATTCAAGGTATCTTCACGAAGCATAGTAAAGTACATATTCATAAGTATTCTTCCACTCAACAAAACATGAAGATGGGTTGGACAATGTTCCTCTGTTTGTGTATTTATTGGAAATGATTTAAGAGATTAGTGATGCATCTTAGATATGACAACAGGCTTTTTTTTTGGCCTAATCAAGGAAATAAACTAAAGCTTCTATTTAAATGAACCAGTTGTTTGCAGGCGCTGTGAACTTTTTTATTTTAGTTGAGGATCTGGTGAGTCTTTATTGTGACCTGAGAAGATGAGAAATGGAATCGTTGTGTATTACATCATTCTAGACACCAGAATGTAAATTAATTTGTCTTCCAGCACCCCTTTTTACTGCATTAGCTGCATTTTACCTTCCTAGTTATTAAAAACAATGCTTTAATAAAAGCAAGCAACACAGTCCTGATCGTCTTTTTCTGCCCGCATGTCTGAGTATTATATCCAACTGTCTGCTTTCTGACTCTGAATATGCTGTAGAAAAAGAAAAATCACCAGCCTGATCCCCTCCCTTTCCCAAATGAATTTCCTTTGCCTTTTGCACAGCCCATTATTGCGCCACTCGCAATACAATATGTCCTTATTGAAGCATTCAGATGCAAATGAGAGCGCCGTCACCTTCTCTGTGTCCTGCTGGCAGCTGTGAGGCCGGCCTCCCAGCCTCCGATAATTGCTACTAATTGTTATTCCCAAGGCAGGACTTAGCGGAGCACTCCTGAAGACCCTGTTATTTGGGCTGGAGGGGGGCGAGGCGCGGGTTTGTGTTGAATGTCGATGTCTTCAGCTTGGTAATTCTGGGTTTAGATTGTCATGTAAGTAGAGGAAATGAAGAGGTGACGGTTGAGACAGTAAAGGGGATGGGTCACAGTTCTTCAAGGAAAACGAGTCGGAGAGGGATTCATTGTTAAAGCTGAATACTTTAAAGAAACCTGCAACCACAGAGTCCGGATAGTTTAAGAAAGATCAATAGTCACTAGTAAGAGGACTCTGAAGATACTGCGTCTGAGATACTGGCACCTGATATACATGCCAGTTATTTAAAATATTTAAGGACTTTTTTTTTGTATTTAATGGTCCTTCAGCTCAACGCATGTATTTTGCATATTTTGAGGCAGAATAAAAATGGATTTTAGATAACCAGACCAAAAGGTTGGAATGATAAACCCACAGGAGAACACCTTCAGTGTACATCTGTCCATTTGTTTCTACACTATGACAGTGTGAAGTTAATATACTTACATTTCTTTATCTAATCTTGATTAAAAATCAAGCTGATCTGAATGCAAGTCTATTTTCTAGAGAAACTGCATCCATTCTACAGCTATAAAAAAAATGTTGTGCAGCAAATCCAGCTTAAAATTTGAAAACTATCTCGAAAATAAACCTAAAACCTTATCGGATTTGCCTCTGATTCTGTACAGAACAGATTATTTTAATGTATGTGTCATAGACACTTGGATCAAGTCAACCGCAGATCATAAATCACTCATGATGCTGTCTCTAGTTATTGTTACACGTCACAGTTATTATTATTTTTTTTTTTTTTCAGTATTTATTCACCTTGTTCTGTTGGGTGGGTTATATTTTGTAAAACCCCGTTTAAACACCCAACCTTCCATCTAAAAATGTTCCTGTGAAGCAGAGTGGCACTGCCAGGAGCAAAGTTTTATGTGGTTTTACTTTGGTTTGACCGCTTGTGTTGCGTAGAATTTAACTTAAGTCGTTTGGACAAATAAACTGGGCAGGTTTTAGGGGAAATGAGCGAGGCGTTCTGTGTTTTTTTTACTCTAAAGGTAACGAGTGACATAATTATGTGAGGAAACATGCTTAATGTCATGATGATAACACATCCTGTTTAACATTACTCTGCCGAGCCGCTCATGCTCTGTTATATGTGTGCAGGATATTATGGTTGTGCATGTTTGCTGCACGGAGGTTGTCACTTCTCAGCACTTCCTGTGGGCATCAGAGACAGACGCAGGGTTTATCCATGTCATATTGTTGACTGGCTGTCCGTCTCCCTCTGTGCGTCTCAAATCTCTCTTTATCTAGTCCGACAGCTCTGACAATCATGATGTTACACTTATGCTTACACAGATCTGGACCCTGAAGTGTATTTGCTGCAAGAAATGAAAATACAGTGGATACAAGTAAGTGAAGGTGGCAATTGATCTGACGAAGTTTGTCACTTTTAAAAGTTTAGATTAAGAGTTCTGTGTCGAACTGTTCTGAAAATAACGCTATTTTTTTTTTGTTTTTCATTTTAAAAAACTCATGGTAATTCCAGTGGTTTCATAATGTAGTACACACTCAAGAATTATTGTTTGGATTGGTATCGAAAGGAGAATTTACTCAACACTGCTTGTTGTGATTGTTAGGGTGATGTAAACAATTTCTCATAAGACGAGACAAAATCAAAGATTTTCTAAATGTAGTTGTTTGATTTTGTTTAGTTTAGAAATGTAGAAATATTTAAAATAATTTGTAATCCGCAAATCTTTAAAAAAATAAAAAGCAAAAAAAACATGGAAGATTCAGTGGAAACAGTTTGTTCTTAGTGTCTGTGTTGGACTGGCGATCTGTCTGAGGTGTACCCCGCCTTTCACCCAATGGCTGCTGGAGATGGGAACCATGTCCTCCGTGACCATGAAAACACCATGGGTGGATGTTTCCGCCATTCAAGAAACCGTTGGTGTTTCAGATCACAGCACACCCAGAGCTTCACTGCTAATATCCGTCTGTTCAAATGATCTTCTGTTCTGCTAACTAATTCATTCATTCCACATGGTTGCAGCAATGAATTACGACAAGTCTATTTGGAAAACAAATTGAGTCATTTTTAAATTACAGTATTTAAATTTGTAAACTGTAGTGAATATTAGAAGATTTGAGAATTGGTGACTAAAATTCACAGACTAACTCCGTCTCTAAAAGACATTATTTATTACCAAAGAATAAATGTCAGACATTCAGGAAATACTTTACAAAGAGGAAAAAGTAAGGGTTGAAGCACACCTAAAGGTCAGAACTATCAGTTTTTTTTTTTTTTTTTTTTTTTTTCAAACACATTGAACACGGCTGAAAATTGTCTTTTTGTTTTATGCTTCTTTTATGCTAAGTTTTACCTAAATAACAGGATGCTCACACAGAAACTTACTGGTGCAAATGTTTTCTTCATCTTCGGCGATTGGCTGTAGAAAATAACTGGACTGCGTCTCCTCATTGCAGTTTAAGTGTGTGCAGATACAGGTTAATAAAACGCATCAAATAAACTCAGTTCTTTGTGCTTAGAATTAGAATTGTCTGTTTAACTTTCAATCAGCTCCTAATTTCACAGCAGTTGAGCTTCTTGTTGAAACGTCACGTCCTGGTGCAGATTGTTCATGTCCTGGTTTTCCTCTCTGCCTAAAGACTGCTGAGTGTCTAAAGGATTGTAAGCCTGCAGTCCACTCTCCTCCATGACTAATAGTGTAATTTAGGCCGGCTGATGTGCAGCAGGCAGAACCTTTGAAGTGGAGTAGAGGAAGACAGTGGTGCTCAAGCAGCAACATCAAAGAGAACAAATGGTTTCCATAGAGGTAAACGCTGCTTTCTTTCTTCCTGCATCTTTTATACGTCCTCTGCTCTTTTGTTCTTGTTTCCATACCCTTATCCTCCAGGTTGGATTTTTTTGTGGAAGTCTGTAGTTGCAGTCGTGTGAAAACCTTGTTTCCTTCATCTCACTGAACGCTTGATATGATGCGCTCATTGTCTGTTAATAAATGGACCAACAAATGCTACTTTTAGAACTAAAGTGTGAAAAAAAAAATACCCCATATCTCCAGTTTTGTGGCTGCATCTCAGGTCAGTCCACGGTTTGGTGCACAGCTGTTGGGTTTTAACCGATAGGCTCACCAAGAGGTGATCCGTGTTCTTCGTCTTTCTGCAGGACGTTGAAATCCGGACCAACGCCGCTCTCTACCTGCCTCAGATCAGCGACCTGCTGAACCGAGTTCCCCGACAGATGCTGTTACTGCTGAAGACCAACGACCTGCTGAGGGGCATCGAGACCACGTTACAAACCAGAGCCTCGTCATCATCCTTCATCAACATGTCCCGCTGTTGCGTACGTGCTGTTGCCAGGTGAGCTCCTTGATTCTGTTGTTTTAAACCAGAAAAAATTAGATAACTTTGACATGCAAAGTTATCAAACAAAGAAGCTTGTGGTAGACTTGTGGTAATGCATGGTACTTAGTTCTTCTGGTTGCAAACCAAGCCCAGACAGTCAGACCAGTCAGAGTTGTTTGTGCTACTTCTAAGTGGTAAATATTCATATAAAGATTAAGAAATGTCCTAGTTGTTTTACACACTGGAAATTTCACTGTAGAAAGACTCATTATGTCTTTCCATCCTGGAGTTGTTAATATAAACCTGAGTGTGTAAGTCTGGGCAAGCAATAAGGATCACCCTTTTTTTTTTTTTTTTTTTCCTTTCCTGCTTTCCCCCTTTGTTTCTTTTAGTTGGTTTTAGTAAAACCTTTATTGTGGA
>NW_015113437.1:120690-136826 GCF_001443285.1 Poecilia latipinna | reverse complement strand
CCTGTGGTTGTTAAAATAAACCTGGGTGTTTAAATCTGGGCAAGCAAAAAGGAACCCCCTTTTTTTTTTTTTTTTTTTTCCATTCACTGCTTCCCCATCTGATTCCTTTAGTTAGATGTAAGTAAACCCTTAATTGTGACTCTTCACCTCCTCTTCCTCTGTTGCTCTAACAGGCACAAGAGGAGCAAGACTCAGTCCAGGAGACGGCGTCTGCAGATTACGCTGGCTGAGTCTTTGAGTCTGTGGAAACTCTCAGTGTATGAACTTCTGCTGTGGGTCAAAGGATCTATGATGACCCGCTGGCTCTCTGCTTTGCTGGCGTTTCTGCACTGAGGCAAATCTGAAATGGAGACATCGTTGTCATCTTCGGGTAGAGACACTGAAACATTCTGGCTGATATGTCCAACAAAGCATGTTTGATGCATAACTTTTCGTACTGAAACATAATCGTGCTTTTTACTTTTATCACACCGCAACATTGGAAAAAATTTATGATTCTCATGTGATAAGGTGAAAACTAGTTTATTTTTTTTTATTTAAACTATCATATGAGGTGTCACATTATCGAAAATAATGTAGTTGTAAGTCATTGCTCGTCAGGTTACTTAGTCTACGACTGACGGAATGAAAACAGAAAATTGTCTTAACCTGAATGGCAGACAGGCAGCTGAAACACCATCAAAATGTTGGAAAAAGAGAGTCATCAGTCCCATCTTCAAATCCCACCGAGGTGTGGGACATGAGCAGCTGCTGACCTGATGTTTGTAGTTTTATCTTGAATCTGTGCGGTTTCACTCCGAGGTTCCCTGCTTGCGTGCTCCATTCCTGCTTCTCAACAGAATACCTCGAAACGTCCGTCGCATCTCAGTTTTCCACCTGGCTTCTACAAACCGACAGATTATGTTTACTGCTGTTTTTTGGTCACATCCTGTTCCTTCATCCTTGCACCAAGGGTTTGCATTTCTCCCCGGACTCAACGTCAACGTCACCTCAGATGATTTTCAGTCTGTCAGTGTGGGAATGACTGGGACAGCTCTGAACGTCTACAGATTGTTGCCTTTTTATTTCCAGAACGTTTCTCTGACTTTTTGTTGGACCTTGTGAAGATTGCTTTTCACTTCTGGGAAAAAACAAAAAACAAAAAAACATTTAAAGCTCCAATTCAATGTTTTTCAAACATATGGAAAACATTAATATCCCAGTTTGTGTTACTTGTATTAAACTTACTGGAATCACCTCATCACAAAGGAAAAAAGAAGAAATCAAATGTTTTGTGAGCAAAGTGCTTGTGTGCCACAACTACAACCAAAACATGTGAAAAATGTTGATTTTCCATTTGAATTCACTCCGTATTTGCTATCAGAACCATAATACACATCCTTTAATGTTATTTTATGGTGCTTTCAGAAGAATAAACTAACCTGTTGTTCCACATCGCAGCTGAGGGAGAAAACCACTAGTTATTTTCAGAGAGGTAAAATAAAAATAATCTCTACTGGTGAAGGTCAAGAGTTTTGTGGTGTTTCTTAATTTCATTTGCCAAATGAACTTTAAAAATGTGATAGTTTATTTCATTTCATTTAGTTTTAACTTTTTTATTCTCTTTTATTTTATCTATGTCATCTGATGGCGGATCTAAGTTCAGTTGTTTGAGCCTAAATGGCTGACCCTGCATCTTTATGGAGAAGATTAATTAAAATGAAGCATAAATCAACAGTGACCACGTACAGTGTGACTTATTTCTGCTTTCTTCTCGAGGATAAAAACCTGGTTTGGTTCTTTTTCACTCAATAGTCTTGATGTAGTGCCATCTCAGATCTGTTCATCCATCAATTCAGAGTTGGGTCAAGGTGTTCCCGGGCTAGATTGGATATAAAGACAGTTTTGAGTCTGTAACAGTTTCTACCAAGTAGGAGGGGTTTTGGAAACCTGCAAATTGTCCTGATCTGATGAACCACCTCAGCAATGACTCTATCCCAACCATTCCCCAGATAACAGAGATCCTGACCTTATATCTAAAGTACAGACTGGCCACCTCACATAGGGAACTCATTCCATCTCACTGTACGCCAGATCTCGCTTTTCCAGTCATTATCTATACATCATGACTATAGATGAACTATGTATTTACAAACTAATCGCCTTTTTTTTGTTTAATGTTAGTCTCTCCCTACATGCATTCAGAGCCTCACAAAGAGAAGTACAACTTTAAAAGTAAATTTGCTAATCATCAAAATGGATATTTTACCACAACTCTTGTATTCGGTAGAACAACTTTACTAGAAAACAGCAAACACTGAATCATACTTTGAGATGCAAATGCAGCTTGTACTCATTTCAAGGTACAGTGGGGGACTTGTACTTTCGGGGGGGTTTGCAAACTTCAGTTAGCTTGTTTGCTACCACCCTGACTATTTATTATCACAATTTGTTTTTCAAAGTAGCAAAATTATATAATTTCCCACCCCAATCATGGCCATAGGTGAGGTTTGGGAGATGGTATATTGAGACCTTCATCTTTCAGCTTGGTTCCTTCTTCCCTATGACAGATGAGAGTAATGCCCTCACCCGCAGATTGTTCCAGTTCAGACTAGTGACTTCAAGTTTCTGACAGAATGCAAAGAGTACACCTTGAATGTCTGATAAAAAAAATGCAGGGATTTATGGCATTTTTCAAACCATTCCTCATATAATCTTTGAGTATCTGAGACACAAAAAAAAATTGTTTTTTTTCTTCATATTGCTGACGTCAGTCACAGTGGAAAGTTATTGGAAAAGTCACAGCAGCTCCAGAACACCGACTGTACTGTTGTCCTGACGAATATCTAAGGTCGTACATTTATCCACCGCTGGAAGGCCGTAATTACCTCAGAAAATCCAGATTAAGAGTACAACCACGCTGTGAGGAAAATACTTAAGCACAGCAGGGTTTTGAGTTGAAAGCTAATGTCAGCAGGCATGTCACAATACTCAGAATATCTGTAACATTCTTCTGTGCAGCAGGTAAGAGGTTTTCTCAAGTGGATGTTATTTTTAAGGCTGAAGTCAAACTGGATTTATTTAATCTAAATGGTGATAAAAAGCTTAGAAATGAAAGGAATAAGCAGAGTTTATCAGCTCACAGTGAGGGTAGCGTGCCTACAACAAAAGGACCTCGGGGACAACCCAATGCTGCAAACACCAAATGCCTGGACAAAAATGAACAGCTTTCATTTTGTCCCGAGATTCAGCCTGGACTCAGAATATCAACTTCTCATTTCCATTTCCATAATCCCTCCAGCAGCCAATCTTAGAGACACACTCACCAAGTCGGCTGATAATTTGCTTCTCTCTGCAGTTCATCAGCAAAAATGCATAATTGCAAAAAAATGTCCAAAAGGGGAAAATAATTTCTCTGTTGCACTTTGGACATCTAATCCAGTGTAAATGTTGCTATAACAGCATGCTGGATGTGCTTATTTTTTGAAGTTTGAGGAATTAAAATTAGCTTGGGGCCTGTTCTTACGGCCTCCATATCAGGAACAGCTTTTCTGCTGCTACTATTGAATTCATAAAGGAGGTAATATGCACACAAAAACCACACATTTTCCTCTTCATTAGCTTCCACTGTTTGCCGGAGTGGTATAGCTGCAGTAGATGTATCGCTCTGTGTGTGTGTGTGTGTGTGTGTTGGAGAGTTGGATCATCCATCTTTATCACCCAGAGCCACCCAGGCCTGCCACTGTTAATAAGGGCAGTTCTCTCTTTCCTCCCTCTATGGAACAGACCTGGAGTGGTACAGAAGGTCACAAAATGATCAGATACGCATTTAAAATTGTGATGGTGACAAATTCTGTGGATGTTCTTTTTTTTTTTTTAACTCAATACAGTATTGTACACAAAAACACTACTGGCATGTAGAGTTGGCTCACTTAATGTGCAAGTTGCACAAACATGAGCTTATACCAACAAACATCTTTTGAGACGGTTTTATGAGAACAGAGCTGAATAAAAAGAAGCAAAAAATGCTGGATCCTCACAACAAAAGGTACAAAGAGTTCCAATGCCACCAAAATATTGTTTACTCAAATTCACTATCCACAAAGACTTGTCCAAAGAAGCTGCATTCTTGCCACCAGTCCGACATCCATTCCCACACTATTTTATTTTTTTTATTATTATTCCTGTGGTTTACTGAGAGATTGTACAGAACAGTCAAATGCAAAATATACAATTATAACTTCAGCTACATCTGAACCATCCAATTTCATAGTGGCTCACTTCTTGTATTCAGAGTAGACAAAGGACACAGCCTACATCAATCAGCCACATCGTTTTAGAGGACATCATCTCTGGAATGAAACCCAACTAGGAAATATAACAAAGCAAATCTTGTGCTACAGACTGAAATTAAAATCAACAAGTCAACATTTCAATCAATGTCAAGTGGACGATGACATCAAATTCCCCATCATCGTCCCGCGTCTGCTTGCAGCATTTTCTTTTCATCAGCTTTTTCTGGAAACAGAGTTGTCATAAACTGAAGTCCACTGAGCCAAAGGCTACCGTACAAAACAATGTTTAAGCCCTAATCCTAGTCCCGAGTTAGGTTAGGTGAATCTGGTTTTGTCATTTGAGTGGAAGAAACATGCTGCTGCCCTTCTGTGCAGTGTGGGTGGCAGCAGTGTCATTGTACCTCTGTTCCAGTGTGTTCGGCGTAATAAATGAGGTGTCACTGGGAATTGGCCCACGCTGTTCACCACACAGTGGCCGTTGAGGTAAGTAAACAGTAAGTGTTTCAATTCTCCAATACATCCCTCCTTCTGTCCTGCCTTTTTATTCTCCTGACAGTGATTTCACTCACTCGGGCCTGCTGTCGTAATGTCTTCTTATTTAGACTGAGGTTGACATTTTCTTCTGATTAAAAATCCAATATGGCTTTTGCTGCTCTCCACCTCCAACATGATGGATGCGATTCAGTTTGATTTCAGATTTACAGTACAATTAATCATTATGACTATTTCTACCTCTAAGGAAAGCTGTTTGGATTGATTCCAGAAAATCATTTCAGCTCATTCCAGCATTGAGAAGTCTAGAGGCGCTTTTAGTCCCATTCTCCTCACAAACATGTCTCGTGGAAACCAATAGTATGAGACGATCGTCTACACAAAGATAAATCTACTATAAATGAATTGCTTTTTTAGTCTGACACTAATTTTGAGTCCAGTAATGACTCAAAATTACTCAAAAAGTAATGATCCAAACTTAATCCTGAAGGCTTCACCTTTATACTTTTGTCTGAATTTTGAGCTCAAAAAGGAATAATCATGTAAATATGATCTGCAGAGATATCTTTGTCAGCACTGATTGAGGGCTAAACACACCAAAAGTTAGAAATTTAAACATTTAAAGTCATCCATCCATCTTAGACTGTCATCTTTGATCCAGTCATAGAGTCAGTAGCTTCAGTAGAGGTCCCCAGCTACCTCCTCCAGCTCATCTTGGCTTTCTAAAGCTAGTGACGAGATAAAATCTCTCCAGTAAATGCTGGGTTTGCCCTTTTACCATGTCTGAATCCCTCCCTAAGGAGGGATTCAGACATCCAAACCACCTGAACTTGCTCATTTTAAAGCAGAAAATCAGACTACTCTCATCTCATTGCCTCGTATCCTGAAGAATGAGTCTTGCCTCCTTGCAGAATCGCATTTCAACTTGTAGTTATTAGTTTATTCTTTCATCAATTGCCCAAAACTTTCTTCTTCTTACCATGACATACCAGTACAGCAGTCGCTGAAAAGTTCCCTGAACTAACGTCCCTCTTGCACTCATTGTTGGTATTATGAACAAAACTTTCTGAAACTCCAGACTCCTGGAGGATTTTTTTTATGTTGAAGATAAAACATATTTGGTATTGTCTCCCAGTGGAGTTTGTAGGGTACACAAATTGTTTCTATTGTTTTTATTTAATAGATTGCCTGTGCTTCTTCTCCTTTGTTTTCATGGCACTCCCCTTCTAAGTTGGAATATGTACAACCCTCCTCATCTGTTTGTTTTTTTCTAGGAACAGAGGCTACAATTTTTTTCAGAGCTAAAAAAAGAGTCACTTGGTCACCTTTTATTGTCACAAAGACATTTACCACCTGTTAGGTAGTTCTTTGGCTGTACACTCTTCCTTTCGTCTCTTGTCAAGGATTTCTAAACTACAAAAAATTTATGAAAATTGCAGTCCAAAAATCAGTTGGGTAACAAACAGGGATTCCTACACATTTTATCCCAGTGTGACAGAGCTTCTGTCTCAGTGCCTCACTGCATTTCCTGTTAGCCGTCACATCTGTAGAGGGTGGCTGATCTAATTTCACAGCTGACAGTTGGCGAACACACACGCTCACAAACTGTAGCGACTGAAGTGTGTGTCAGCCTGTTTGTGTGTGGGTAAGCATGTGCTTATTACCATGTGGGCCACTCTCAGATTGCCAGCAGGCTTCGTCTGAAGCAGCCTGCTGGACGCTCCAGCAGATATGAAAACAGTCATCCTCAGGCCAGCAGCTGGCATGGTAACTCTCTGTCATCAGTGTTTGTGTACGAACGTTTAAATTTCGCTGAAGTCCTGCGGATAAAAGTTTAATATACTGTTGGTTTGACTTTTGCCACTCAGAAAGTGTGTTTCTGGATATTAAAAATAGCTGAAAACCAAGGTTGAACCTTTACTAAGCACTACGTATCAGACTAAATAAATAAACCAATAGTCAGCATGGGTTTGAAAAATAAATGGCAACGTCCACCCAGAGCTAAAAGATTGGATATAAATAGATTTTCTTTACCTGTTTATACACATCCCTGAACTAACTAGATTATTTGATTAAAATCCATATTAAATTAAAATATAGTCCAGGTAAGGTAATGTAATTTTATTTATATAGCACATTTTCAGCAACAAGGCAATTCAAATTCAAGGCAGAAGGCAGAAAACTTGAAAACTTGAAAAGTTGATTAGATTTGCTTTTCATTTTTAAAATGATAACAGATGAAATCTCTTAGAAAGAGAACCTGGAAATTAACCGTATTTACAGATGGTGGATTAAAAGCCCATCATTGATAGGCTTTTAATTCTGCAACCTCTGTATAATTGCGACTCTAGGAGGCGCCATTGCTTCTGGACAATTTTTTGAATGTCAACTCTTTTCCTTAAAGTTACATTTAGCATAAAATTATATGCATACATTTTTCATTCAGGTAACTACAAGGACCATTTGGAGTTGGGTACTGTGGGATCCATCAGCTCCTGGGAGTTTTACAGTTTTATATAAATACTCCAATCGGTTGTAACCTATAAGCAAAGCAGGTTAACTGAAGGAATGATGGTCTTCCTGCCTAACTAAAGGGCAAGAAAACTGGATATCAAGGAACTTGTGGTGAACAAGCAAAGTGGAAAGAACTGAAAAGTAAAAAAAAAAAAAACTATCAGGGAAAAGAATGGAAACTAAGATTCAACCTTCAAAAAATGAAGACAAACAACAGCAGAGGAGCTACAATTATCATTAAACACAGAATCATGCTAGACGAAACAGCAAAGAAACAAGAGTAAAAAAAGGACGAAGGACAGCTGGGATCTCAAAGAGTGTGGAAAATACAAAGTAGAAGCAACAACAATCAAAGAATAAATCATATCAGACAGCCATTACTTGAGGTGGCAGATGACTTAAATTAAAAGTGAAACCATATCATTAACTAATTAACTCCAAGAAGAACTATAGAGGCAGTGTTTCTGTAGGGGCCACTTCCTTAGCGACTCCATCATGAACACGTATTTGTCACAATGTCAGTATTTATTTAATAAAAACTAAACCAAAATGCACCTCTTTAAAATAACCTTGTTTGGTCATGAAGGTGTTCATTCCTGTGACCTCTAAGATGCATTCTCTATACCTTCCCCGAACAACCGACACATTTTAATCAATACTGTGAGACGCCAGTCTTTGTTACAGAGCCTGATGGAGAGATACAACAAAGAAAAAAACAAAACAAAAAAACGATCCACCTCTGAATGTGAAACTCTTTGTTCTCTGTTCTTTTCTCCTCCTCTTAAAGTCCATCTCTGCTGACAATGAGACAGTCAATACTAAAATATGTTACATATATCTGGCTGGTTTCAGGTCTACTAGGTTAGCTGGATTTTGACTATTTTCTTTGAGTAGCAATGTTTGTAAGTACATACATCATCACTCAACATTTTAAAACCATTTTTACCAAAATATAATAAACAGTCTATTTCGTTTAAAGATAAGAGAAGAAAACCAATGAGATCGTATTGGCCAAAGATTGAATGTTATTTTTAGCCTGAAAATTCCTACAAAGTTAACAATTTTTATTAATATGCCATTTAGTTTACAAGGTCATCACTGGTATCCACTCTTTCATAGATGGATGTTGTTTTTGTCTTGTTGTTTTATGTCCTTCTTTTAATTTATCAACTGTTTTGACCCAGAATGTTGCTTTTGATTACCAAAAGAACACCCCAGAACATCGATCCTTCTACCTTTGGTAATACTCAGCAAGACCTCTGAGACTGGTAAGGTTGAGCGTTGACATTTTGTAAAAGGAGCTTATTTTACCCTCTTGTTCTCACAACTTATTGATTTAAATTCATACACTCTGAGGCTTTGACTCTCACAGAGAAATAAGACGTAGATCAATGGGTAAATTCAAAGTCTTAACCTTCCGGCTTGGCCTCTCCTTATTCAATTACCGTGGACCCTGAATGGTGCAGGTGCTGTTGCAAAGAAACCCCCACTTGGGGAGCCTCTTCATCTTCCCAACATACCAATAGATTGTCAGTAGTAAAACTAAAGCAAAATCCCTGCAGGGGCTCTGCTTCTGAGGTCATTCTAGTGTCGTTGTCTTAAGGAGGACTGTTTGTATTGGAGTGAATTAACACTCCCGTGTAATCACTCTGCATTATGGAGCAGTTCAATAAACTGACACTGCAGGTCATTGGCATGTCAAGCTGCTCCTGTCAATATATGTTCCAGCCACCGCTCACGCAGACAGCAGAGACTCATCGTAACACACGTACCCGCCCTGCGGGAAGACGTGACTTATGCACTCTGAAGTGGAGGAGATAACACAGTGATGTGATCAATAGCTTTTTAGTGGCAACCACTCCCTGTCCCTGCGCCCTCAGGATATATGCTGTTAGAGGGCAGTAAAAGCCCGGAGGACTCACTTTCTCTCTGTTTATTTCACCTTATCTTCATCCCCATCTCTGTCGCTCACAGCTCCATTCCCTGACGTAAAATATATGCCTCTCAGAGAGACGACAAAGACACCATCATCCTCCCAAAGATCGCCTCGGAGCTCCCACTCCATGTCACGGCTCAGTTTGTGGCTGCGGACGCATCACGGGAGCACTGATCGTCCGTATGAAGACATTTCACTGCAATAGATTGAATGAATTTGAAACTTTCACAGAATGGCAGCGTTTAGACGGAGGACTCAATCCCATCAATCACTCCGCGAGTTTTGCTGGTGGCTTATTTTTATTCATGAGTTATGTAAAACACAGCGCAGCCTGTCAGGCCTTTTACAGGACTCAGACAAAAACATTATTCTACATTGTGTTGGATGTAGCAAACAGCATTGCCATCATTTTGTCTCTTTTGATTTTTTTTTCTTCTCTAATTGAACACATACCCTTAGCCTTCAGGGGTTGTTTCATTCAGAATTATTGATACATTTTTCTGCAGAAATTATACAACATCCAAGTTTCATCGTTTCTCTGAAGATGACAAGAGAAACGGCTTTGAGGGATAACTGACGGTCTGCCTTGGAAGAGGGGATCACTACAGGTTATGATAATGCTTCAGAATAAAAATGATTCCCACATCACGCACATTGTTCCTGGCAGGAGTTATCGGTGCTTGTCCCATCCTTAATGTATCCGCCTCTATCTTGTGATGTTTTAATGTCATGAAACTCAATGATGTTTACACTCCTGCAGAATGATTTCTACCCACGATTCATTGCTTCAGGGTCATCGTACATCACGTCAAGAAGCTCTGTATCACTTGAAGCTCTGAGCTTGGATTAGATGAGGAATTTAGATTGGTTTGGAAAAAAGACTGTGTTGGAGTTTGGACCCATTTCAATGCTTACTCTCCTGTTTGAATAAACATTTTAAGTCATTATGTCCATATTGACAGTCATGTTAACTGACACTTGAAGTTTTTGTAGAGCTCTGTAATGAACATTCATATGGTTGACTGGGAACAAGGCCGAAACATATAAAGCAAATAGTATGCGATAAATCTGCATTATAGAGAGATTTCAATTTTTTTAATTCATTTCTAAAATAAAATAATAATAATAATAATAATAATAATAATAATAAAAAAAAAAATAAAAATAAAAAAAAACTTTTACAGATATGCAGATTTATCCCAACTTGGAAATCTGGAGACGACATTCTTTCACAGCTCTTTGCTTACTTTTTGGCTTTGTGTGGAAGCATTATTTGGTCAAAGGTTTTGCTTTGAAATGCAAACTTCAACATGACTGACTGGAGGTTCAGAGCTTTGCTGCTGAAGTCATAGAGGAGGAAGGAAACAAGTCAATTTTTACACACCATAAACCACCTTCACTTCATCTTCCCTGCTCTATAAAGGTACCAGGAGGACCATAACACAGTGCAGCTAACAGTTAAAGACTATTAGAAAGCATTTCCTTTAAAAACAATGACAATCATTGGGTTCAGGATCAGGGTTTCATCTGTAGCAGTGGGGCTGATGCTCTGCCCTGTCACACTGAAGAAAGAGTATAATTGCAACCTGAAGCTATCTCAAACCTCATCTACAATATGCCTACCATAGTCTAGACGTCAAAATCCTTTACGTTTCTGTTTAGTGTGCTGACGGAGACCCTGGAACCCATTGTCTGTACATTTTCAATAAGTGTTTTCAATCAACTGTTAAACTTCATCCTCTCTCTCATCTCAGTGATTCCTGCGTATGAGTGTCACTGCTAAATAATCGAATCATCTACTTTAATGAAGTTGAAAAGTGACACAAGAAGCTGAAACAAATGTCTAGGGGAAGTGAGTCTTAAAAGATTTAAAATCTAACTTTACACCATTCTATGAAAGTGTCTTTGAAATCTAAAGTTAAAGGGGTTTGTAGATCTTTAGAAACTGTCTTACTTGATTTGTATTGAAGGGGAAAGTCTGCAGGTAAACATGTTGGGGAGTCACCTTTCATCGGTCAGCTCAGTCCCTTTCTAAAGCACAATGATACTGAAGAGAAAATGTTTTACTTTGGTCCGAAAACTAACTTTTCCACCTCTCTGGATATGATGTTTGGACCTCAGCAGGTCTAAGCTTATTAATGGACCTGCTGAGGCTTAGAACTTCAGAAAACATAAAGGTTAACTTATTTAAGAGGCTGTGCTACATGCCTCCACCTAGCTGACAGCCAGCAGTTTTCTGGAATGTAAAATAGGCCTAATGTTGCAGAAACAGACAAGGGACACCAGAAAACTGTCAGAACAGCAAAAGATGAAGTTCAAAGGAAGGCATGATTTAATTTGAAAGTCTTTAGGCGCTGAAATGTAAAAAGAGGTTCAGGGAAGACCCTCAAACTCTACAGACACCAAGTGTTCAATATCACTGTCTTTTGTTAGAAAGTGCAAAGATTTGCAGGATGGAAGTTGTAACAAAAAAAAAGAGTCCTGAAGTGAAAAACAACATGAAAGAATAAAGTTTCAAGAAAATGATGAATACGTTTGTGCTTCTAAACTTTTAAAACAATACTACAATCCACATAGTATATCCTGAAACTGCTGATAAAAGTATGCAGAGTAGTTTGTGTAACCATCCGTCCGTCAGTCCGTCAGTCCATTTTCTTGCACCCCTATTCCATTGGGGTCAGGAGGGTTGCTGGTGCCTTTCTCCAGCTGTTTGTGTAACCAGTAAAATCTTAATGACACTAACATCACTTATTGGACGGTTCGGTGACTGCAGAGGCATAGAGAGAACATCATTCTGCAGCTGTAATAAACATCGTTCATTAACAGGTTTCCATGACAGCACTGTGGAGTTGAAAGGATTTTTTAATCATGTGTGCACACGATGGGCTGCTCAGAATAATTTCTCAGATTTTATCCAACATATTACATTAATATTAATATTTCTGATTCGTTGTGCTCTCTTGTCCTCCCCATTATGGATATTGTAACCTTTTTTTTTTTTTTACTTTATTTAATGTGACTGAGTGACAACTACATTTAATAAAAGTTGAAAAAAGATTCTGAGAAAGATTTCAGCTATGGATGTTGTCAGAGTTTTCACTTCCTCTTTTTTTTTAACAATCATAAATGAATACAAAATGCAATGACCATATTTAAATTAGCCATTAAGCACTAGCGGACAAATTTCCTGTTCTTTCATGAATTACAATTGAGGCAAAACTTTAAAAAAAAGAAAAAAATACATATTGTTGATTGAATCACTGCATTTATATTTTCATTCTGTACTGATGCATTAATAGAATTGGCATCACTAATTTTAAAAACACCATCCTGATTCAGTCTGAAGTTCCTGCTGAAGTTTTGTTTGGTTTCTTGGTTTCTCATCTGTATGGACTTGGAACTAACTCTCATTCTCACTTCTTTATTTTCTTATTTTTTGTAACATGTCCTGTCTGGCAGTGCTGCTCAGAATTGTTGTCCGAGATGCCCAACATCTATTCACCTGGTGAATTGAATGGGTGCATTTTGCAGTAGCAAATCAGACGCTGCTATGGTGAAAAAGATGGAGTTAAAGCAATACCTTAAGTAAATGTGCATTGACTGAGATCCCTCTAACCTCATTATACGGAGCCTGATTTTTGTGATATGTTGCTAGAACTGCAGGATATCTCGGTGTCCTCACAGGGTGGGATACAACTCTGTTTTGAAGCTGAGCTGCTTGTATTATGCAGGTGTCAAAGTAACTTGATCCCTCCTAATGACAGGTGCGCTTTTGACATGTGTTAAGTGAAAGAGGAGAAGGGTGGAAAGGTTTAGGAACATGCAAGAGTGAAGGGAAGCTACAAGACAGTTCAGCATCATCTGTTGTGTCTGTGGCTTTATTTATAAAATATGACTAAGTTCTTCTAGAGAACTGTATAATTAATCAAATATACCTCATAGGAAGGAGTTTTTGTTCATAATAGATGGAATTAAATGAATGATGAGGGGCGTTTATAAGAGATTAAAGTAAATAAAAAGCTCCAGGTGTGTGTGGGGCATGTTTTCCTCACCGCCGGCTGCAGCCGGCTGACGGGCTTCGGTTCTCACCCTGTGGTTGTTTGATTGCTCATTACCTTGTCGTCCCTGTGGGGTCAGGTGGATGTGACTCCATCTGGGGAAGCAAACTGATGTATTTAGATGATACCATTGGGAATGAATTGAATTACTTTGAGTAGGTTAGTTTCTGTTTTTGGCCACCTGTGTCATAAGGGCAAAGCAGCAAAGCGTAAGCAAACTAAACTCCTCCAAACTACCAGAGGCGTCTCATAAATGTTTGAATCCTAACACAGACCATAGAGCAAATGTTTTTGTGTTTGTTTACGGGGAATGAGACTGCTACAAAAATGTATTTGATAGTTTCATCATAGATACAGTAAGTAACTTAGATTTGTTTAATATTTGTTGCAAATCTTCAGAGAATTGCAAGTTTCCTTTTTAAAATTGCATGGAATAATTGTCATTTTTTTCTGATGATTGTGTTCATGTAGTTACAATCTGATGTGGCAAGTTTAATGTGTTATTTGTGTTTGAGCTTAATTAGTCCACAAATATATCTCAGCAAATCATAACCAATCGATGGTTATGTTCTAAACAAGAAGAGAGGCCCCAAATCAAATTTGGTTTATGTCTTTAATGACCCAGTCCTACTTATTTCAGCTTTTTGGGAGGCTTAAGAGTTGGTCCATTGAAGCAGGTGGTGTTCTTGTCTTTGTTTTGATGTTCTGTTTGTCATTATTTCCAGTGGCGAAGTTGCCATGCAGTTTTACGGGGCTTGTGGAGTCTCTAGTAAGGACCATTGTGCAGTGTTGTGGGAAATTTCTGGGGATGATGCTGCTGAAATTTACTTCTTAGTAGCCTCCGGGGTTTTGCGGGTACAAACCTGATGTGCCTCCTTGACTCTCCTCAAAACTCAGGTGTAGACATTAGGATATGTTGTGCTGCTGCATGCCGTAAGGTGCACTACGGGTTTCTTGCATGGAATGGTGCTGCATGCATGGTGTGTGTGGGTTGGGTGTTACTGCTGGCATTACAAGTTGGGGCTTTGTTAGTGGGGGCAATTTTTTCCTTCTCCTTTTGTGGGATTCCTGTCCTGTGATGGGTGTAGATCATCAGATCATCTTGTCGCTTTTCAGTCTGATTCTCGCAGCCGGTTCCTGTGTTGTTTTAGTGTTTTGGATCTTTAAGTGGTTTGCCTGTGGGTGTTGTTTGTTGGTGATCCTGGATTGCTGACTGGGGGAAGGTTATGTGATGATGTGCTCGTGCCTGGACTGTTCTTTGGCCTCTGCAAGGTACAGTTTATGTGAAGGACGCTGATTCATTTGACATGATGTTATTTCTTTGTCTTCCTTTTTCTCCTTTATTTTTTTTCATGGCCTGTCTTTGTTGGTGTGACAAAATGTGGGTTATTGTTCTGTTAACTGAATTTATGACAATATCCCCATCTTGTAGAACAATACTTATGCCTGCATAAATTGGCAGGAGAGAATCTATTTTATTTTTTTATTATTAAAAAGATCTTCTCATGGTCACCTCTATTAATCATCCTGTTGATATATTTTTTATAGATCTAAGTAAAATTGCTTTTTTGCAAACTTGTCTTCTATAATTTGACACAAATCCCATTTATGTTTAGTTTAGCCTCTTTTAAATGTCTTAATGATTGATAGGTTAGAATTAAAATGAAGGGTAATGAGTTTTGATTTACAAATACGTTCACAAAAAGAGACAGGATCAGGACTTAGTTCAGAGCCATGAATCTGTTTGGAATCGAGAAAATTTTAAGAAATATTTAGAAATTGAGTTTTCTTCAGTTTTCTTTGGTCAGAAATCTGTTCAGAGATGATAATCTCTCTTGAATCTGGAATCTTTAAAAATATGGAAATCGGTTCAGCGTAAGGAATCTGTCCAGAGTTAGGAATTCAATCTGAACTCTGCTTAATAAAAAGAATCTAACTCAAAGAAGAATGGTGTTAAAAAACAAACAAACAAACAAAAAAAAAACATCTGAATCAGGAATTTATGTAGTGTCAGAATTCTGAATGGAATTGGTAACTAATTAGAAAAAGTTCTTTTTTCCCCATTCTCGCGTATTCATAACACCCCCAATCCCCTTCCCCCAAAGTCAATATTTCATAGAACAACATTTTGTTGCAATTACAGCAGCAAAATGTTTGAGGTATGCCTCTACCCGGGCTGCACATCTAGAAACCTTTTCTTAACTTTTAAGCAGAACAGCTGTTCTTCAGTCATATTGGCTGGAGACCATCTGAACAGTTCGATTTTAAAACCTTGCTTCAGATTCTCCATTGCAGTAAGGTTTGAGCTATTCTGACTGAAATAATGGCGGTTGCATCATGGCCCAGGGTTACTTTTTATTAGATGGATCTTCTGTAGATTTCTCAATGATGCTAGCCCAGATTTAGCCAGTGTGTTCCTTTGTTTCCATGATGCTGTGTGTTCGCTGTTTTCTAACAAACATGTGAGGCCTTCACAGAACAGCTGGATTTAGACTGAGAATAAATTAAATTCAAGATACTAAATACACTGGAAATCTGGGATTTATGCTTGGAAAACAATCTAATAAAAATTATATCCACATCTGTTCCATCACTTTGTGATGGGTTACATAAAGTAAAGTGAGGTTTGTAGTTGTGAGGTGAAAAATGTGGAAAAGCTCAAGTAATATGAATACTTTTGAAGGCACTGAGGTTATGTCACATTAAAGAGCCCCTGTGGGCTCTTTAAATATTAACTATAAAAAAGAATAAATTAAAATAATAATAATAATAATAATAAAAACATGTCAACTCATGCAGACCATTTTAAAACTCAAATTGTTGAGTTATGTTGACACACTTAAATTTACATTTCATGGAACT
>NW_015113437.1:112828-117779 GCF_001443285.1 Poecilia latipinna | reverse complement strand
AGCTCAAGTAATATGAATACTTTTGAAGGCACTGAGGTTATGTCACATTAAAGAGCCCCTGTGGGCTCTTTAAATATTAACTATAAAAAAGAATAAATTAAAATAATAATAATAATAATAATAATAATAATAATAATAATAATAATAATAATAATAATAATAATAATAATAAAAACATGTCAACTCATGCAGACCATTTTAAAACTCAAATTGTTGAGTTATGTTGACACACTTAAATTTACATTTCATGGAACTCACGAAATTAGGTTGGAATTTCATAACTTATATTAAATTGAAGTAAACTATAGAAACAAGTTAGGGTAACTAATTGAGGGTATCGCTTTGTATAGTATAGGAATTTTTCCTCCACTGGCTCCATGTTATTACATTAATTTATTCTTCTTACATTCTCCATATTAAATTCTTCCACATGTTCCCATTCGAACATTGTGCATTGCAGGTTTTCTCCAGCAGCATTTTTTTCCCCCCAAAAACAAACTGAAACTAAATGAATACACAGCATCCAAGACGCGCCTTCGTGTCTGTGCGCACTCTCCATGTGCCTTTAAAGGGCGCGCGCTGGCGCTGAGTGGAGGGCGGACCCTGTTTGGCGCGCGCGTGCGTGTCAGCGTGTGCGCGCCTCTTGCCCGCAGCCGCCGCGAGTGGCACAGAGCAAACAGCGGCTGTTGTGCGCATGATGCACCGTGTTGGACGCACCTGCGAGGAGCGATAAAGGCAGCCCGGAGACGGCGCTGCTTCTAACTGGATCCTGGATATTTTTGTAAAAGCAAAAAAAAAAAAGAAAAAAAAAAAGGGAGGGAAAGTGGGTCCGTGTACACTGGCAGCTGGATTTTAGCAGGTGGATACTTTTGGTCTGCTGATCTGAGGTCAGTAACGCCGTCTGTGTAAGTTCAACCTGTTCATGTTAGTGTCCACCTTCAGAATGAGAGTTAGAGGAGCAGAAGCAGGAGGGGAGAGGAGGCAGGGAAGGCTCGAGTTTCAGCTCCTGGTGGACAGGTATCACAGGACTTTTACAAGAGTTTTTTTTTTTTTTTTTCTTCCCTTTTTTCCGCTTTTTGCGCACGGACTCGGCGGATGTCTGTGGGTCTCCTTGAAGGAATCGCGACATTTTGGGGGTTCAAACAGAAAATTTCTGCCATGTTGGCCACTAATGTCACTTTGACAGGCAAGAGTAGAATTACAGACCTCTGCGCTGCCCGTATGGTCACGATATAAAATATCAATTTTATTGTTTTGATCATTAACATACCTCAAACACTGCAAGCCTTTAAATGGGCCCTGTGGTTGTAAACATAGGTTTGGAGCCAGACTGGAGTAAAAACTGAAAAGATAAAAGGAGGATTTCCTTCACCCTGTTTTAGGTTGATGAATTATATATCATATGCGCGCTAGGTGTCCAGTTTCCATGCACGCATTGTTTTCACGCATTGTTCTCGGCTGCAGTCGCGTGTTGAAATGTCACGCACGCTCCCCGTGGGCTCTTTAAATATTGATGCACATTTTCTTGTAATTCGAGCAGCTTTTCTTTTTTGGTGCATGACCTTGCGTTTGCGCGGAGATGGACAGCAGTGACCGTTGCATTCCTCCATCGCCCTCCTGTTGGGGGGGTAAAAAAAAAAGGAGAGAGAGAGAGAGAAAACACGCAGCTGACGTTTTCTTTTTCACATTCAGCAGATCAAATTAACACAAATAATCACAATTTGAAGGTATAATTTAGACACCTGATGTTTTACGACTAACCTGAATGTAAAATCATCCCAAATTTGCTCCTCTCAGATTCAGAATTGTCGAACAAAATTGGAGCAATCCTTTTCGCTATCCGACGCAAAATCAGGGACATCATTTTTAACGGAGGGAAATTGTGAAATATTCTGATGAATCGGGTTAATTTGGGCTCCCCAGCATCTGCAGAAGGGGTTCGCTGAAATGCATTTCCCTGAAACGCATTTCATGCTGCACCTTCTTAAGCTGACAGCTTCCCGTTTTACTTCTATTCATCTTGAATTAACGTTTTAGCTCAAGTCCTGCAGCTTTCATCTGTGTCACCTCCACTGCGACGGATGGGGCGAGATGTCCAATTTGTAGGGAGAGTGTTTGGCGTTTTTTTTATTATTATTCTTATTATTTTTTTATCGCAGTTAAATATGAGGCCCTGCATTCAATGCGCCCTACGAAGGAAACAAGGAATAATAATAATAATAATAGCAATAATAACAAAAAAACAAACAAAAAAAAAAAAACAAACAAAAAAAAAAACAGGCCTGAATCTTCTGTCTGCATCCCTAAAATCATCTCCAGGCCGGACGTTTTCACGTTCAGATTTACCAAAAAAAAAAAGGCGGATTTTCTTTTTCTCTCCTTCATAGCTGCAGAGAGTTAATAAGATTAAAACATTATTCCTTTGCATTTATGTATGCATAGGTGGAAGTATGCAGAGGGAATTCCTAATCGGGATTTTTTTTTTCTTCCCTCTTTCCAAACCGCCTACAGAATGGGCGTGACCCGTGTGCCAGAATGTATTTATTTGTTTATTTTCCTAAAGGCCTGAAGATGTTCCTTCTCCTGATGGAAACAGGAACGTTTTTACATACACAGGCTTACATGAATCAATTTTGAAATGATCGTATTTCTTCATAAAAATAATTGAAAAAAATAAAATAAAACACAAAATTCCGATTTAAAGATATAAGATTTTTATCCAATAAATTAGTAAGAAAAGATTTCTGCTTCTCCATTTTAACTCTGCTTGTCTTAGAATTAAGGTCAGGTGGAGTAGCAGGATGGGCGTTTTTTTCTCTCTCTCCCACCCCCCTTTATTTTTGATAATTTAGGCTTTTCAGATTGTATTTCCCATGCTTGACAGCTGATTAACGGCTCAAACAAATCAGCCGCAAAAAGCCAAGGGCTCTCAAGGTAACACTAATTCCTCTGGGCGGGGACAGACTGATACTACGCAGGATTTTTGGAGAATGCTCTTTTCTTTCTCCCCGTGTCTCAGATTTGAGTGTGGGAAAGTGCGCGGCCCTGCGGTGCATTAAATGTCCCCCACTCTGGATTTATCTTAATAAAATTAAACAGAACCTGTTCTTCTCCATTTACGCTATATACATTTTTATTATTATTATTTTAATTATTTGCAATAACTGAAATTGTGAGAAAGTCCATGTGATGTTGCATAAACCGGTGTAGCTGCTGTAGCTGGTGGGAGGTTGCTGAGCAGAGACGTGTGCGTGGATTTAATTGGTGCGTGTGCAAAATTGTTTTTGCGCGCCTACAGTCGTTTGTAGAAGAGTTCGGTCATTGTTGTGGTGGGGACAATTATCCATGTAGACCGTGCACGTGCAGATGTTGTAAACGCATGCTCGTGCGCGTGGGTTCGAGGTGTCTGTGATGATGTAATGCCATGAAGGGTGCTGCAGCCCGGAGAAGGTGTGTCCTGCCTGCTGAGGAGCTGGGGAACAGCACGGTGCCCACGCTGCATCGCAATCGTACACACGCGCGCACACTTACACACATCCACGCACTCCCTCCCCCTCCACGTTTGCATGTCTGTAATTAGGACCGTTTTAGTTTTGTTCTTTCTTTAAACGAACAGCTGATTTTATTTTTCACCCACCATTACAGGAATCTACATAAACGACGCATTAAAACACAACTTATATAATTTGCAATTTTGTTGGATGTATTTAATCAGTATTTAATTTTGCGACCAGACTGATATTTTATTTTTGGGAGGGAGGTGGCGGGGGTGGAGGGGTGGGGAGTTCAGTAAACTGAGCTTTTTTAATTCTTATGTAATTATTCTATCAAATCATATCCATCTCAGCAATTTACTGGACATTTACCAAATTATATTTTTTAGGGGAATGTAACCATTATAGTCCTCTAGATATAAACGTCCACCAAAACAGACCCTCAGCGTTGTAAACCCCCCATTTGACAGACGCTTCTTAAAAAAAAAAGTGAATGTGATACAATCATTCTGCTAAGGTGAAAAAAAAATCAATATTTAATTAGAATAAACCTGTTCAAGTATAAAATGATCAAATACAATCATGTCCTGATTAAAATGAGAGCTGTGAAGAAAAAAAAAAAACACTAAATCATAACACACATAAAAATTACACATTATGTAACAAAGAGGCGAATGAAAAACAAACAAACAAAAAATAAATGTGTGCAATGACATGTTCTTGGTCCAGCCAGGAGATAAGTTCCTTTAGATTCAGCTGAAAGCCTTTCCCCCCTAATTTAAAGACATTAGCACAGACATAGCAATACAAAACCAAAATAACAAAAAGAAATACGTTTTAAAAAACAGATTTTGGAAGATAAAGATAAAAATGAAAGTGAATCTTATCTATTAACATTTTGTTTTGAAGATAAGTGCAATAATTCCTAGAGATGCACTGGTCATATCGATTTCTGTTTTAAATCACATCTGCCAAGTCCAATTTTGACTGGTTCAGATATTTTTTCTAACACAACAAAAAACACAATAAAAGAGTAAAATCTACTAGTTTGAAGGACAACAGAAAATAAAGGAGCAACAATGTTATCCCAAAATATATGAATTGAACCATATGGCCTTTACCATTATTTGATTTGTATTAAACTAGAAAGTGGATTGAACTCTCTGCTTTGGGTTTTGTTTATGCACTGAAATGTTTTACTAATGGAGGAGATATTTTAGCAGATATCAAACCCAATGAAAAGAATATTTGAAAAAGCTCTAAAACCATACAAAAATAAATGTGAAATTATATATCTTTCACTAAACTTATTAGAAAATTTTTCAAAAAGCGGGCATTTCAACAGAGTTTTTTTTTTTTTTTTTTTTTTTTTTTGGAATAGTGGGGAAATTGTTTGAGGGGTTTTTTTGGTTTTTTTTTTTTTTTTTTTTTTTGGCTTTTTTGGGAAATTGTTTGAG
>NW_015113437.1:71853-109834 GCF_001443285.1 Poecilia latipinna | reverse complement strand
AGGGGAAATTTTTATTTTTTCCCTAAAATTTTTAAAAAAATATTTAAAAAAGAGGCTTTTTAAAAAAGTTTTTTTTTTTTTTTTTTTTTTTTTTTTTTGCAAGAATGTGGAATTAGTTGTAGAGATTTTTTAGATTTTTTTTTTTTATTTTATTTTGAGCATTTTTGCCCTGGAGGACTATGACACATGCAAGATAAAAAAATAAAAATAAAATCTACTGCAGGTTCTTTGAAAGCAGTATAGCAATTTTGTGTCCAACAGCAAATGAATTAAATTCAAAATGATCCATGAAAGCATGTGCTGCTAACTATGATCAAATGTTCACTAAACGCCAATCATCAAAACAAATGTTATTGCCTGATTGGTTGAATGACTAAAAATAGTGGAGTTTTTCCATTTATTCCTTGAACAAGAGAAAAGAAAAATCTGATTTGACATGAACACAAACCAATAACTCCAATCTCTACAACATTTTGTAAAGTTTTCTTTTGTTGTTTTGTGTCCATTTTTATTTCTAATAAACCACTATAATGCTTGAACATAAAAGTATAGAAATTGAATTAAAATAGTTATCTGACTTTACACAAGTTCAAATTTGTTAGGAAAATTGGGATACGAGCTCCGATTTAAATCAAATGAAAAAAGATCCAAAAATGCAAACGACTGGGTATAAACATAAGCAGATATTTGCTATAATATCTTGCATTTTGTTGTGTTCTTGTTAGATGTTCTGCTTGGAAATACACCTCACTCCTCCTCACTCTGAGAAGATTATTCCAACCCTCTTGAACCCTATGTTAGATAGGCACATTAACATTATATTAACTTCTGGTGAGATTAACTTTAATCTTAATTCAGAAACTTTGCTGACAAGATGCATTAATTTGTGTTTACTCAGATCCAACATTCTTCTTCTAAATAGATTATTGGCTGCAGTTTGAGGCTCAAAACTTATTAGTTTGGGAGTGTATGGGGTGAGGTGGGTGGCTGTAAGTGTGAGTAATGTATGAGAACCTCTAATGTCTAAATATGCACTCTGAAATGTACAGTCAGACCAAGCCCACTCCCTTCCACAGCTCCAATCACTTACCCAATGCAATTCCTAAGATTTGTCCTTAAAGATTTTCATACGTTCAGGTTCTTTATTTGTCTTATTAGTTTTCATGATTTATTTGGGGATAAACAGTTATAAATCTCAGACACCAAGAAAAAGCAACATTTTGCAGATTTCATCTTTTACATTTGATGCATGGTTTTTTTTTCTACAGAAAAAATTCAAAGGCTTATGTCAGATTTCGTTCCATTTTTTCACGTAGAGGATCAATATGTAGGCTTTCTATTGGACTAAATGATCCAGTGCATCACTGTGGAGGATGGTAAAGATGCAGGCCACCTCCTCGAGAACAAACAGACAGCTGTGAGCCTAAAATGGAGGCTGGATGGCGAAGGTGTGTGTCTGAGGTGTGAGGAAGAGTGGGAGTGGATGAGGTGGAGCATCCCTCCCTTTCTGTTTTGTCTCTCCTCCTCCTTCTCCTTGTCCTCCCCCTCCTCATGTCCTGCCCAGATGATGGTGCAGAAAATCGACTCCACGGCAGTGAGATTTGAGCTCCTCGCGCCTTGTCAGTGTGAGATGACAAACTGCTGTGTGTTCTCTCCGAGATCTTATCACTGTGGAGGACATTTTGTCACCGCTGCAGTGTTTGATCGCGGCCGTAAAATACCACCAAGTGGCTCCTATTAAAGCACAAGAGGCCTGCCGGTGCTTTTATTTGCATTCACACACACACAGACACACTCGCGCACAAATATGTACACACACACACACACGCACACACACACACGCATGCACACACACCCGTCAGGCTGTTAATAGGATCCAGAGTGCTGCAGCCTTTTGTCACTGAGTGGATGTGGACTCATCCCTGCGGGCCTCGTCAAAAGAAGCCTTTCAGAGAGAACAATGATCCATGCCGTTTAGCCTTTTAACCCCTGACGCTCGCCGGACTGCAACAGGACACAATGAGACCATCTGAAAATGATGTCTGCTTTGGTAAACATGAGTTTACACTGCATGTGCACGAGTAGAGTGTGTGTGTGTGTGTGTGTGTGTGTCTGCGGGGTGATCTGCTGCAACAGACAGTTGGGTCTTGCAAATGTTTGTATTTTGAACTACAAAAGACAATAAGAAAAGAACAATTACAATCTCACAGTTGGTATGGCTTTATATTAAACAAAGCTGATCTTAATTTAGAATACAAAACCATAAAATAGTTGCATTTGATTGCCATTTAGGATTAAACAATATTGGATGATACGAAAATAAGTGGGTAATAATCTTTTTTTTTCAAATCTGACTGAAAATCTCCATAGATACATTTTAAGAAAGCTTCCCTTTTGAAAATAAAGCTTGAAAAGTGAAATTATTTCTTTTGGCTTTAAAGATATGAAATTAAATCCACCATTTCTATCAGCCATGTCCATTAATGCACTCCTTTGAGTTTAATAAAATTAGATAATTAACTATCAGGGGCCAAAGAAATGTGAAAAAACAAATAAAATAAAAAAAATAAACAACTGCATATCTCAAAATGAGAAATGGAAGATCAGAACCCAAAGGAAACCAGAAATCAGTATTGGCCTGGATAAACTTGATTGCAAATCAAGAAAAAAGTGTTTCTGCACCATTTTCACTGGGATTTTGTATTTTCATTTTCCCTCCCTGCTTGCCCTTTTCAGAAATAATCTGCAACTTCCAAATGTTTTGAGCCTCAGCAATTTTTTTTTTTTTTTACATCTGAGTTTTTTGATTAAGCTAAAATTTGATTCTGTGTCAAATTAAATTGTTCAAAGGAATTCCTATCATGAGCGGAGTCCACGCCTCCAGGAAGCAATCGTTTCTTAACAGCCGAGGGTCCAGATCCTCTGCATAAACGAAATCGTAGAACTGTACTAATTGGGAGAAGAGAAAATCCCTCTGAGTGTTTGATTAATGTTCCAGTAACAAAAGCACACCTACAAATTTCAGTTTGGTTAAAATCTAAAAGGAACATTTAACAAAACACATTAGGACTTTTGAAATGCAGCAGTAGTTCAGCAAGAGGGCACAGTTTCAGACATAAAAGATACAAAGAAAGCTCTCTATTCTTTACATTTTTGTCAAAATATTAGATAATCCAGAAAAGCATTAAAACAATGGGCAATAAAATGTAGTTGAAAAAGGCAACTTAAAAAAGTTTTTAGCTGGAAACTGAAAACTCCCACATCCCTGTGGTGAACCTGACCCCCGTCCTCTGTAGTTAATGAACACAATCTGATGAGACCTAAACGTCCTCAGGTGTTGGATTCACCTTTTGCTCCAACAGCAACAATCCCACACCCAAATATCGTCCGAATGCAGTGGCACTAAAACTTGACGAGGTGAGAGTGTGTCGGACAGGTTTTACCGTCACAGCTGTCTGGGTTAGTTTTAACTCTCAAAGATTAAACTTTTCACTGTTTTAAAACTTTACTATAAAGCTTTCTCAGACAAGGGTTAAGTGTTAAATGCACACTAAAATAATAATAATAAAAAAAGTTCAACACCAGGCAGTTGTTGGTTATGTAAAGACAGTTTTAACAACAATCTTGGGCATTTTATTTTTCAGTTGAAAAACCAATGAAACATCCATGTATTATTCCTGATTTAAGGTGGCAATATGAGAAGATATTAAAATGTGGTTTGTAGATTAGAGTTTGAAATCCTGTAGCCCTCAGCTGAACTGTCTTGTGCCTGAAACGAACAAACCTGAATAAGTCATAAATTACACAAGAAATTGATAAATATCTACAGACGTAAGAGTCAGAAATGTTTTTATTTATTTATTATTGAATAAAAAGCCACAATCCATGTCTAGGCTGCACCAACAATGTCCTGGGTTTGAATTCTGGGTCTTAAGTCTCTGGGTTCCTCCCACATGCCAAAAATATGACTGATCATTCTAAACTATCATTAGATATGAGTATGTGTTTGTGCACATTGTTGTTTGTTCTAGTATGTTTCCATAGCAACATGTCCAGGTTTTACTCAAGCTCTTGCCCAATGACTGCTGGTGATAAACGTGTTTCCCCTATTAATGCATAGAGACAAAAATTGAACGTCTCTGACCGCCTGCTGACAGTTTTGGGTTGCTCTGTTTCAGCAATGTGCTTTGTGGATTAAACTGAGAAACTCTCAGCCTTATCTGTGTTGGAGTGCAACCTTGTTCACCAACTTGAACCTGTGTAACATGGCCTTTACAGCCGTCTGCTGTCTGAGCAGTACAGGTTGTTACAAAGACAAATTAGAAAGAAAGCAGCCTTGCACTGCTGTGCTCAGTGACCAGCAGTAACTTCTCACCTGCACACGGTGTTTCTCAGGTAAATGACAGTAATGATTCTCTGATCAGCAGAACTGCACGGTGAAAAGCTTTTTAACCCGCTACAGCGTAAAGATGGAAAAACAGCGAGGGAGCATTATTCCTCAGAGCTGGCTGATTTGGAGAATAGACTAATTGCTGCAGTTGTTTGAGGCCCTTCTGGTTCTGCTGAGCCATATGCAGAGCTCCTTGGATATTATAAAATAGGTCTGCAGATTGGTCTGTTTCTCTTGTGATTTCCTGCATCCAGACCTCAAGAACCCTTGTGCAGTCAGTACTCTCAGTTGTTATCTAACGCTTTGTATTGTTGTTCCCAGCTGCAGCATCCTAGTTTTGTTCCCATGTTGGACTCATTTTATTTCTAGCTTCCCGCTTGTAAAGTTAAACATTTCTATCATATCAGAAAGTGTCTGTGCTGCTTTCAAACCATCAATGTGCAGTAATCAGTCTTAAGAAAGTCTATTGGTCTGAGACCATATTCTGGTGGGAACCTGTTCAGGAGGGAAACCAACACATTCAGGGCCATCCTGGAGCTGGTTTGGACTTTTCCCCTTCTCAAGGGTCATACTTTAGATCTATTTATGCTCCACCGAGTCTGAATCAGATTGTTGAAATAGCTTGTAGTTTCAACTGATTCTGAATGAGCCTGCTAAATTTCCATCAGATGTGTCGTAGCAGAACAGCAGCTCTCAAGCAGCAGACCTGCTGGTTTTCCTCAGGTTAGAAGTCCATCCAGAGAGTTCTTGGTCTGCCACAAGGTCTCCTCCTGCTGGGATGTGACTGAATAAGCTCCAAAGATAGATTTCATGGAGGAATCGCTTCAGATGCTTGAACCACAACATAAATTAGTAGCAGCTCCACTCCAAGCTTCTTACTTTATATTTTAGGCAGAGCATGGCCGCCCTACTGAGGAAGCTCTTTCAGCTGCTTGTATCCAGGATCTCCATCCGTCATGATCCATATCTCATGATCACATATGAAGGTCAGATCACAGTAGTTCACATTTAGGCTCATTTGTGTCTGTCTCTGGTCTGTTTTGACAGACCAGAGACAGACAGACATTTTATAAAAAATAACCAAGCAGGATGGAGTTTTATTGATCGTGTCATTTGATGGGTCATAAGCAAAATATGTGTCATTTTTCTTTCTCCAATCCTGTTGCTTGAAATATAACCACTAACATTCAAGTTTGAAGAAAGCATACATCTGTAGCACACTGTGCTCGGATACCAAACTTCATCCTTAGGTTTTGCGACACCCCATTCTCCACTGTGACTCTTTTGTCATATCTTAAAGTCTCAGCTCTGAAATGCTGAAACAGGAAACCGAGCTGTCTCCTCTGCTGAGCAGGTTTCTGAGACAGAATGTCAGCTGCTCGACCCTCGTGTGTTTTCTTCCCTATAAATAAGATCCTGTGAAGAGTCAGGACTAACCCGGTTAGTGGGTTATGATCAGCATCAGCTTAATCTGCAGTTTCTTCTCAGTTTTTAGCACTTCAGTTTTTTCTGGACTGGCATGGCTTTCCCTGTTCATCTAACGGACTCCTGAGTGGTTTGATATAAAAGTAGGCTTCATCTGCTTTTTTTAATTGGTTGAGTCGATTAAAAAGCAACATGTTAACTTATTTTAGGAGATGCAAAACCTAGAGAAAAATAAAGTTTAGATCAGCTTAGATATGGACAGCTTTCCCGATATGGACAATTGTGGGTGCTGTTTTCCCTGAATAACCAGAATATTAACTCATTATGAGAATATATGTGTTGTCGCCTTGCAATATTTAGATAAAGCTGAATGGAAAACAAAATGCATATTTAAAATATTAGCCATCTGTTGAGCTCAAAATAAAGCATTTTTCCCTAGACAGCATTATTCCTTTCTTGCAAAATCTTGACTATCTTTTGGGATAAAAGGGTAACTTTGATGTTACCCTGAGACAACCAAATAAAAATATTGTCGGACGAAAAGCCTGGCTTCTATGAAAATATTACCGGCTGTACAGAGAGGACGCATCAATTGAATTTTAGAAATCATACATGCACTGTGCACATAGGTTATAAAACACATCTTACATGGAACAACCCAAATCTGTATTATAGATGCAGAAGATGATTGTATCACATATGCCAACATTTTCCAAACATACATCTTTTTTCTTTGTCTCATTGCAATATTTTTAAGAAAAAAACAAACAAACCTGTAATCTTAGTAATTCAATGATTTTTGTCTGAAATGTCAAACAACCAAGATGGCTTCTACCTCATCGGTATCTTTAGGCCAATATAAAAATGTAAAACATTAGCTTATAATTAGATGTGCCGGTCGATCGGCCACCAATCATAATCGGCCGATTTCCGTGAAAAAGTGAAATCGGTTGTCGCCGATCACTGTCTCTTGTTGTCCATCACCAAAATCGATCATATTTAATTCACTTCGCAGCCTGCGTGTGCAGCTCATCTCCTCTTTCCTTCACACTGCGCAAGCGCGCTGCAACAAATACTGTCGTGTGGAACTATAACGCTCTGAGCGTGAATGGGGACGTTTAGGTTTTGCGGCGGAAAATTACCTCGGGGGGAGAAGCACTACAAAATGCATCAACACATCAAGACAAGCACTTGACGGAGTTTGGTTAAATCGAGGCTCAATGCAGGAAAAAAAAAAAGGACATCAGGAGCGGCCAGGTAGTAGGTAAAGCAGCGCACAACTGCCAACACTCACCCGGTTTAGCATCCCGGTCAGAAAGCTGAACCGATAATCCGAAAAATAATTCAAGTAATACTCTGGTTCTGCTCTCGCTCTTGGACCGCCGCTACGCGCTACTAATAGCAATATTTCACAGACGTAGCGCCGCTCAACCTCCACCAAACAGTGAACTCTGACACCGAACAGCTGCATATAGCTGCAGCATGTAGCTTAACAAAAAAAAAAGAAAAAAAGATTTTAGATGTGAATTAAAATATGTCTATTATGTGTAAAATTAATTTTTCAGTTTTGCCAGATAACATAATGCGAAAAATGAACAGCCGACGGGAGTGATCGGTGATCGGCAGAGATCGGCCTCATGGATGATCGGTATTATCGGGAGCAAAAAAAAACCTGATTGGAGCATCCGTACTATGATTTGCATGAGTTTGGTTTTACAAAAATAAAAAGAAATTGTAATATATCAGAAAATTAGAATACATTTATCTTAAAATTCTCTTACCTTAATCATCTCTAGCACTTATACTGGAACACGTAAAGCAGCATTTATACCGTTCGGCTTCAGAATGCAGTTGTGTTTTTCCTGCAAATCCTATTATTCAGTTGGATTCAGCAGAAAGCTTTCTCTGCAGTCTGGTCATCAGATAAAGGCAGTATGCCTGGCTGAGTCATAATCATTCTGTGCCACGAGAATAATGAGACTAATTTACCCAGCAGATGACCGATAACTCCAAACAACCTCTGGAGGAGGAAGAATGCGGCTCCTTCAGAGGCACGAGTGATGACATCAAATCAACATTTTTCACTGGATGAGTAAAGCACCATAGTCCCTTTTTATGCTTGTTGGAGCAGGTTTAAAAGCTTTTCCCCTGCTCCTCTGCTCTACTTCTTTATGCAAAATGTGGTTGGTGGTTTTTAAATGAGTGCTGACTTCAACTTGACATGGAAACAGAGGTTTAACAGTAGTAATCTGTTTGGTCATGAAATAAATGCCTGATGGGTTCAAAACAAGTTAAAAGCTCGTAAAGATTAATGTAATTTGTTGAGGAGTGAGAAAATTTGGAGCTCCATACCACAGCAACACTTTACAGTAGGCGCACCATTCAGTTGAAAGAAGTCATGAAACATTGGGGATTACCTGACTAAGTTGGTATTTTTGATAGACTCTTTTGTTTTTTAAATAGTTGCAGTTTCAATTTTGTTCATATTGTATTCAATTGTGTGTATTTCAGTTCTGAACAATTCTTGCAAAGCTGGAACTGAAGAGGTCTCTTTAGTTTGAATTTCTTATATGACTGCATATAGGTATTTTCAGAGAAATGCAGGTGTAACTATTTTTGTGGGGGTTTTTTATCGTTGTTCTCAATGAGAAATGCAGAATTGCACCTTTTGTGTCACTGTCACAATCAGTTGGAGGAGTTGAGCTGGAGTTCAATTTGATGTCTTGTTCTCAAGTTATAGTAGGATGGTGTTAAGACATGGGACTGGACACTGTCGTAGTGAAGAAAGAGCTGAACCAAATCTTTCTTTCACTAACCTAGAAACAGGTGTAGTGACTATTTATACATATCCCTTCTGGTCTGGGAACACCTCTGGCTTTCCCAACTGAAGCTGAATAAGTCTCACTAACTGTGCTATGCAATATCTGGATTTCCCTCCTGGACCTGCTGCCTCCTGCAATCTTTGATATTGGACGATGGATTTAAATCTTGCTCTTAGAGATTCTGAAAGACTTTCCGAGATTGGGAAGATTGTGGGAAGAAATTGCTCGTGTGTTAAATGAAAAGAGATGAAATAAGACTTTCAACTATTTGAGTTGTCTGACTTGTTTCAGTAAGAGGCCATGCAGAAATCTTTATAAATAGAAGCCTTAGGGAGATTTCTTCAGGATAAATGTTGAAAAATATTAATTAAATGAAATGTTGATGATGCTTTGCTGATCTTCCATTGGTCTTTTTTTCTCCTAACAGTGATGAAACCGTGGATCCACTCATACCTCCACTTCACATCTAAAAACATGGAGGAAATTCCACTTTCCCTGAGAATCAGAGAAGAATATTGGATCAGACCTTACACCAGAAATAATGCTCTGAAGATTAAAAAAGCATAAAAATCAGAAAAGGATTCTTCTGCATGATCACTGCCTTGCAGCGTCTGGACAATTTCTTACTCTTAAGACTGTTAACGCCAACGACTGTTATCCTTCTATCCCCTTGTTCCCTTTAAAAGCATATTTTTTATAAGAAATATCTATATGAATATATCTCAATACATATTGTGGATAAAAGTGGATTCCAGAAATTCAGCTAGAAGATTTCCATCCCTTTGACTCCCTGTTGGACATTTTCTTGGATTAACTCTTTGCAGCTATGGATCTTGTAGGCTTTTCTATCAGACTGCAGTTATTCCTCAGCTCCTGTTTGGGATTGGAATTTTTAGGTACTCCAGGCCAGTGGGCACGCTACCTCCGCTGGGACGCCAGCACCCGCGGTGACCTCAGCTTTCAGTTCAAGACAGAGGCCTCAGAGTCACTGCTGCTGTACTTTGATGATGGAGGATACTGTGACTTTCTGCAGCTGGGGGTGGTGGAGGGTCGACTGCAGCTGCGCTTCAGCATTGACTGCGCTGAGACCACGGTTGTTTCCGACAGGCGGGTGGACGACGGCAGCTGGCACGCCGCCACGCTGAGCAGGTATAACCTGCGCACGGTACTGGTGCTGGACGGCCAGGCCAAAGCCGACGAGGTGAAACCTCAGCGTCAGTTCATGAAAATAGTCAGCGACCTGTTCCTGGGTGGAGTACCTCAGGATATCCGCAACGGTGCACTTACACTGCCGACGGTGCGAACCATGCAACCCTTCAGGGGAACAATTACAGACCTCAAGTTTGGCAGCTCACAGCCCCTGTTCCTGGGAAGCCTTAAGGTGCCCCTGGAGTCAGAGGGTTGGTGCACTGTCAACCCTTGTGAGAACGGTGGAACGTGCATGGTGATAGACGGAGAACCGGTCTGCGACTGCTCCCAGACGAAATACAAGGGCCGCTTCTGCAATGAAGGTAAGAGAAGACTGCAGTTTTCTCTCTCTTTTTTTGCTGTATCATCTCATAGCTCCAATGGTGAAACACTCCCCTTCGATTCATTTTTGCTAATTAATTAATCAGACCTTAAAACTGCTTTTAGTAAACATAATAAGCTATAAATAATTAGAAAACCTTTGTTTTTTTTTTGTTAATAAAACATCTAACTTTTATTGTAAGTTATTGATTTTACCCTCAGGTTTGTCAATGTTTCTTGGAATACTATAACAGAGGGCTTTTTTCTCAAAACCTTTGCACCAGAACTCAATGGATTTAAATGGTGTTGTAAGGATAAACCAATAGAAAACTGGTAAAACAGTAAAATTATGAAAGTGGCATTGGGTCTGCAGTTCTCGTTAGTAATGAATTTCCACTGTTCTGGTGAGTGGGGACACCCCAAGGTGAAAAATTAAGATAAAAAATGACAATATGTTGCTTTCTGTTCTGAAGAACCAAAGAGACCTATTTTAATTATAGCTTTATATAAAATTTCCTCCTTCAAGTGTGTAGGCTTGTTGGCACACAAGTCTTTAAAGTTTCAATTTTTTTCAATCACTAGGGTTTTTTTTTCTCTGTGTAGCCTGTTTCTGCTCTTCCTCCCAGTATCATTGTATCAGCTGTGCTGTAAAATCAGAAAGCTAATCAAAGCACAGTTAGCCAGGGAGGCCCAGGTTAATGGCATCGGTCCTGCAGGCAGTGATAAGGGCGCCTCTGGAGAGAATGAAACCTCCTGAGCCGTTTTTCTTCACCCAATCACGAGATGGCAGGTGTTTTTATATCACATCCCTTTGTGCAGAGATTTCTGCGTGTTTCACTTGCTCTGCACTGCAGCTGGCAAGCTAAAATTGATTTCTATTAAAAGCAAAGCCTTTTACTCATTTCCCCTCCCCGCTGGCCAAATACCAGAGACTTTCATCTGCCTTACTTTGAAACTTCCTGTCGCTGGATGAGTCGGGTGCTGAGAATATTCAGCAAAATTGCAATCAGGCACCACATTAAACAGATTCAGGCACCTTTTCTTAATCCGCAGTAAAAATAAAACTCTATCCATGGACTTAATTATTCACAATCAATACACATTCTTTAAGTTTCCAAATCAGTGGCTTCCAGCTGCTGAGGAGACGCAATAATCTAAAGCCTTATAAGATAATCAATAGTACTTAGATGGGAAAGTTTTTCCATAATTAGTTCAGATCAGATGTGATTTGTTTGAATTCCTTGTTTCTCATTGAGAAGTCGTTCTCCTAATAAGAAATTTAAACTCATTTGAGTGGTTTCCAAATCCTCAGCATCTAGACATATTGCTAGCAAATCTGGAATTCAAAAATTATAATATTTTTTTAATCCGTCTTATTTAGGTTTTTCCTGTTACATTTGTCAGCTGATTAAATGTGTAGCAATTTACTGACCCTGTGGAGAAAAGTGTTTGTCAGATATTCTTAATTTGATGTATTTTAATGTGTGTAACATAAGGAGAGGCATATTTTTACATTGATCAATACTAAGTTGACAGAAACCTCAAGCAAAAGAAATCACACCCATTTTTTGATTCTAGTGTATCAAAATCTCAGAAAAAAAAATATCTTGCCTCCCTAGCTTTAAAATTGATTTCAACTGAGCCACATGCCCACAAAAACACACATACTCACATGTGTGAGGCAAAAATGTAAATATTTGTGAGAAATTAAAATGCACCCTTTGCTCCATCTTACTTCTCATCTGATGGCTTTGTGAAGGTCTCATCACAACATTTCCATCATGTTTAGATCTGTACTTTGTCAAGGCCATGGCAACATTGTGATATCTATTCCAGCCAATCTGTTTTGGATGATTGTTTGATGGCTCAATTTGAGCCAAGCTTGACTGGCTGGACAGATCTCACCTGATTTGACTTTGGAATACTTTGGTCTATAGAGGAGTTTGATCTTTGCTCTTTGACTTCCCTTCTCGGCTCCTGTGGTTGCAAACACCCCCAAGTCATGAGCTCTCCATTACTTTTTATGACGGTTGGTATGATGCATTTGTGCTGTTTGGTTTTCTCCATACATGTTGCTGTGCTTTAAGGCCAGACGTATTTGGTATATGTTCAAAGGGCATTATTCCAGAAGCCTTGTGCTTCATTTAGATGCAACGTTGCAAGCTGTGCTGCCACATGCTTTTTAGAGATTATAGGCTTTCTCTTATAAACTGTCAAAAAAAAACCCCATACCCATTCATTACTTAATTGTTCTGTAATGAACTCTAACATTTAACGTGGCAACATCGCCCATGGAGTCTGAGTTTGAGTTCATGGAGTTTATCTGTGCATAGACACCGGGGTGTCGTTACTGTAAGGTCAAATTAGTTACTGGATGCTGTTGGGTTGTTCTGCATTTATAGGAATCTTTAAATTATAGAATTATGAAATTAAACCATCATTAAGGATGGCTGAGTTAACTTACTCTATGCTCCAGAACAGCAAGCTGCCACAATTGATGGTTTCATATATTAATATTGAAAATACAGCATTTTGATTGTCTTGTTTTTCTCAAATATCCTGAAAGATGGACTATTTTTTTTTTCAAATAATTTACATCTTCTTATATTTTCTTATTTTACTTTTAAAAATACACCTTAATAATTGTTTGACAATGTAAATTTTTCTTTGCCTAATGACTGGAAGTCTCAGAACTCCAGAAAACAACAAAAGAACAAGGACACGACAAAACAGCCTGTTTATTATATGAATCTGAACATTTAAAGGCATAACCTTCATAGCCTTGTGTGGAACAGCGTCTGGTTTCACCTGACATTTGATAAGCGTAGTATGACGGCTCATGTTGACAGAGTAAAAGGGCTCCTTGACTCTGAAATGCAGTGGGAGGGCAGTGCATGCAAATGCAAGAAGTGTGATTAAAATCTTCAGGTGCTTCTGGAAAACATGAATATTCAGCTGTTGGTTTCCAGAGCTGACCAAATGTTGTTAATGCAAATTTAATTGAATAAAAAATAAGATTTTGATTTGGTTATTTCCCTTTAGCTACATGGCACTTCCATTTTCACCTAGGATTGTCTTTTACTTTCTTTTTCACTACAGAATAGAGTACTCCGCACATCTTTGGCTGTAGGATCTTCCCTCCTACGTCTATTGCTCCACATCTTTTCTCACAGTAGTTTGTCCCTCTAAACAACTACCTTCTTTCCATGCCTTGGAACATGATGCATGACTCAGCACCGCTTCAGAGTGGCTGCACCATTGACCCTCGTACAATAATGGCCTGCTTTTCCCTACCTTGATTTACAGTCTCCATGTTGGAACCTGTTCCTGCTCCAGATTTATGTCTGGCTCTCCCTCGTTCCGTCGTCTGACTGCCTGGCTGCCTCCTGCGAGGTGGTGATAGGTGACAGGAAGCAGGGAACCTAAGCAGCCCTGAGAGAATTTAGATTAGTTATTGTTAAGGGATAAATAACAGCTTTAATGAGGCTGACTGAGATAGATTGGTGGGGTGCCTGTTGTAGGGGTAATGTGGGATAACTGATTGTCAGGAAAACACAGTTTTACAAATGTTAAAAATACATATTCCTACTTGAGACATGAGAAGTGCCCAGAGACTGAAGATCATGTGGACGCACGGTTAGGAATGAGGGATTTTTTTTCAGGTAGTTTCCAGTAAAAGTTTCTTATAGCATGTGGCAAAGCAGCAAATCAGTCTCTGAAATGTTGAAGACATCAGTCCTGCTACCTACCATTTCAGAGAGCTGGCTGAGTGTTCAGGCCTCAGTTCAACTTTTTTGCAAAGAAGTAACAAATCTGGGAATGTTGTCTACCACCCTTTCTCTATTTGGATACCTCAGGATGTTTGGAGGTATCCCAGATAACAATTTTGATTGAGACATCCAAATTGGTACTTTTAAAGTAGGGGAAATGGTCACAGTGCTGTGTTGGTGACAACCTGTGATATAGTAGGCAGTGTGGAAGTGCTTTTTTATAACTAGTCATGCTGCTGTTACTGACTTACTTCAGGAAGGCTTCATTTACTTAGGCACTTCACAGAGCATTAGTCAAGAGATTTAAAGGTTCCAGCAACTTAAATGAAAAATTTCTATTTTGTTACCGCCTTTCCTTTTCGACTGCATTCCAGCTTGTAGTTTGTGATGGTTTTACTCATTTCCATGCCCAAGCAAGTACAAAGCAGCTGAGAACACCACAAAAGTGTGATGACCTTGCAGCTGGCATCCATTCATAACACAAATTCCACTCAGGGCAACGATAGAAGATGGCAAAGACTCCCACTCGAATTAGCCTATAAAGTGGGGATTTATAGTGGGTATTTCATTTACTGAAAAAGGAGGAAGTGAATATAGATGAGTGGAGTAGTTGGAGATGTAACAAACTGATACACTATGCAAAAATGCTAACATTCTGGCCGCTCTCATTTCGACGAAATGTAGATGTAATGTTTTACCCTTTTCTGACCAGCATTGCTACTCTGATGCCCACAAGCATCAACCCTCCCATTGCTCATCGCATCTTTCACCAGAATAGAATATTACAGAAAGATGCATTCATTGTGCAGGTCTCACTTTTCTCCATGTAATCAGTCTCTGCTCACAACTTTTTTAGACCAAAATAGTCATTGCAATTTATTACTACTCATAAAGAGGATGGAAGATGAGACAAAATATTCTCGAGATAATCCCTCCTTGGTATGCCAGTATAGTAGCAGTCTATTCACACTTTTAAGATTTTATTTTTTACAAAATGTTTTATGCCCTTCATTGAATATTTATGTCTTTTTTTTATCCCTGTGTTTGTACACACATATACAGAAAGTAGTCGGTAGGCCCATTAAAAAACTAAGAATTTAAAGAATGGACTACTCTTTGAGTAAACTGTCATTGTTTAAGGTCTCCATATAAACTTGTTATGAAATTTTTGAAAAGTGGAAAACTTGCAGCAGTTTCAATAATGAAGATATGCAGAGATGTTTCCTGTCCATCTTTGTAGCTGTTGAAAAGTATATATATCCAAATTTACGAGTGTTAGATTATTCTGCCATTTTCTATACCGGTCCTCCAATGAATGATTGTTTAAAAATCAAAATAGGTCTGACATAGATACAAGGACAACTGCATAAGTTATTGAGTCTGATCTATCTGAAAATAGCAAGAAAGCTATGCTGAATTTAAAAAAAATCAGTAAACGTTTTACAAACTAAAGTGAACATATTAAGACAAGTTAAGAGTTTTCTGCCAAAATAAACAAGACAGAGGCTATGCATAGTATTTATTTGAACAAAACTGTGATAAAAAATATGAATTAATCATAAAAGTTCATTATTATCACTTTTGAGCAATACCAGAACCTGCATCATTAAGCCCACACCGTATGACACAATACTTTTAAGATCAAATCTGATGATTGGGGTTGATTTGAGTAGAAGACTATACCTCTTTTAGTTCAGATACTTTTACCTTGCTAATGGATGGTCTTACGTTAAAAATATATATTTCTCGTGTACTGTGTGGCGTAGGTAGTAAAATGTTGAGTTTAGGGAAATCAAAGTCATAGAAAAGGAATACTGTACACAGGCCAGAGTTGGCAGGGTTAGCAGAAAGCGCTGCAGGATGATGAGAAGCAGTAGACCACAACAAATGAAGCCCTGTTGTCACACCAGACCGATCATGGATGACCTGGGCAGATTTAGAAGACTGGAGGTCTGTCTGATGTGATGATGGGAGTACTGACTCATTTTTATACAACAGATGATGTAAGTCAGCACAAACATGGTGGGCAGTGTAAGTCATGTCACTTCAAAAGACCTCTGCATCGAGGTGGAGCATGAGTGTTTATAAGAATATTACTGTTTGAAATAACTATGTAAAGTTTAGGTAAGAAATATTTAACTAGTGTGATGGTAACAAGGAAATGGCCCATCAGATTAATCTGCTTTAAAGGTCTAATTTTAAGCAGAATTTTGTCACTACTAAATTTCTACTTTAGACTGTAGGTTGAAAGATTGAGACTAAAATATAAAGTTGAAAGATATTTAGTTTCTATAACTACAATTGGTCTTAATTGTGCGTTTACCTTAGTAATTCCTCTCTGTGTTTCATATATGTTTTTCCAGGCATGAGCTGCTGTTCAAATTTCAATTTCGACAAATTCTCCTCAATAACATTTTTAAAATGGTAAATGACCTGGAGCCGTTTAGCGCTTTCTCATATTCAGAGGGCCCCAAAGCTCTTCTAGCTATATTCAGTCATTCACCCATTTGTGAACACATTCACATGCTAATGGTGGCAAGCTACTGGACTGTTGACGTAGTTGCCCAGGGACAGTCCGACCGAGGTGAGGCTGCCATGGACCGGGACCACGGGGCCCTCTGACCACCACCAGCAGACAAAGCGCATGAAGTGTCTTGCGGGCAGAAATGGATGGAGTGGGGATTGAACCAGAAACCCACTGATTGGCATTGACACATCCCATGTGTGCTAGTCTGGCACATTAGCTAAAGCAGGGGTGGTTAATGTGCGGCTCTAAATTTGCATGCAACTTCTCTGTTTCTCCTGTGTGGCTCATGGTGACTTGACTGGTCTCTTAAGGTTTAACAGTAGTTTGTGGAGAATTTTATTTTGAAAAATAATCAACTTCTCTCCAGCAAAGACGCTTTGCACACGTCTGCAGTTCAATTATATATTTTGCAGTTACTCCAACTGAACAACAACAACTGAACAAAGTGTAGCTAAACAGAATATTCTGTCACCTCATGACACAAGCCAGACAATATAAGATATCAATACGACTGCCATTATCTTTTCCTGTTTTTAGCAGCCGTTAGCGATTACCTTTGTAGTTTATGCTCGGAGTAGCTATTTGTTTTGGTGGGTTGTTGTAGGCGACCAGGAAAACCTGGAGAGTTTGCGGTTTGTTGAATTAATTGTTTTGCAAAACAACATGAGCTACATTAGGTGAAGTAGTGTAAATGTGGGGGGGTCCAAACAAATATTTTCCAAATTTGACAGGGAGACGTTCCTTTTATATTTAATTATTACAAAAGCCACACATGGTTTGAAGCTGTGCCATACTCTTTTCAAGTGATGGATTGAACAGAGTTGTCTGATATAGTCAAAACTGGCATTATTGTTTCATCATACAAAGATGCTTCAAACTTACTTCTCCAGAACTTTCTCCATGAACCGTCTGGTCTCTTCCTTGGTATTCACAACGCTGTTGGGTCACTGATTGTCTTTAACAAACCCCCTGATAAAGAGTGGTGTTCACAGTATGTCTTCTTTAAATCAGCGTTAATCGACCGTACGCCACTCTGATCAGCAATGTTTCTGTGGCCAGTTAAACACAATAACTGCTATCAGATTGCTGAGTTGTTTAAGCTGAAGGTGAAACACTTACAGTGTTCACCGTCTCAACTGTCCTCTGAAACTGTCCAGTTTCACACCCATTGACACCAGATGGCTTCAGCAGGCCTTCCTTGCTGTTCCTCCAGCTGTCCATATGTTCATATCAACATGAAACATGGCTGCTGGTGAAATCAGAGATCCTGAAGCCTTGGGACGGTGATGAGCATTCACAGTAATTGGTATATTTATCTGCAGATGTCATTGTTAATAATCCGACAGTGGTGAAATACCTCTTGAATAATTACGCTTTCCCAGTTTCTGAATTCCATCATGAATCATCCTTTAGGTAATCCACTCTGAGCTCTAATCCCCAGATATCCTCACCTCACCTTTTGGGTGTAGAGGTAAAAGAGAATCAAGCACATTCACTTGGATTATATGTCCACTGATGAATAAATAAGTTTGTCTAAGACACGGTGAGATGATCTGCGTGAAATTAATCAGGAGGCATTTCTCAGTGTGCAGCTGGAGGCACGAGTTAGAAATACCTGCGATTATTTGACTGCTCTCCGGGCTTTTACCTTCATTAAATATTTATGGCTTCACTAGCTTTATCTCACTTGCTGTCTCACCAAAATCTGATGCTACAAAGCGGCACAATGCAAGGGGGAGGAAATTGTCGGAGGAAGTAGGTCAAGATGGAGAAGAAAATGACAGAGCAGCAAAGAGAGGGGACTGAATCCAGCTGTTCATCACAGAGACACAATCCGGCCGAGTGCTGGGTCGTAGCGAAAGACCCTGTTATAGAGAAAACGGCAAGATTTGCATTTCATAAATTTAAATCTCGGATTGCCAGAAAAATCATGAGATAATAAGAGCAAGTGTTAAAAGCTTACATTTTATTTTATATGTACCATTTTCCAAACTTTTAATATCTTGTGCATCCTCTCTAACACACACTCGTGATTTGTGACTGTTTAGTTGACCGCCATTCTGTTGTCTCTCCTTCATTTGGCAGCTTAGAGTAACAGCAGCGAGTTCTTTCATCAATCTCAGCAAGGACCTCAAGCCAGAATGAAGTTTTGTGCAATTTTCTCAGATTGTCCTCTGAACATTTGGGAAGTGTCCACAGGTCCATAATTTTAATTTTGATTTTAAAGATAAGCATCACTCAGTAAAGCTTGATAGTGTGGTCAGTAAATGTTGTCTTGATGTAAATCAGGACCTTTTGTTTTTACCTGAAACTCAAAGCATTGCAAGCCTGGAGATCATTCCGTACAAAGACGTAAAATGTGAGATGAGCTGAAATGTTGTCAGGTTTTTCCACTTGAACAAAGAGAAAATGTCCAAAAAGCAATCCCAATATTATTCTGTTTATTATCTTGGCTATTTCTGTAATATTTGTGTGTGGTGTTCAATACATGCAAATCCCAAACAGAGATATGTTTATAAAATTGAAATAAAAATCACAAAATTAGTAGGTTTCCGATCACACATGTCTTTTCTCCAAAGTAACTGGACCTCTTCCATGTTGGAGCTGCTCAGTTGAAACTGAATTAATATCTAATGCATACCAAATCAACCACCATCTGCTTGTGTTCACATATTAACACCATAACATGCCCAATTAGTCCATGCTCCGAACATTTAATGCATCTCAAGTCGATTACTGTTCATTTTATTCTGCAGCCACGTTGCCTCTCAGGAGCTCAATAAAATAGAAACTCCTCTGTAGCCCAAGTAAAACTCAATTTTGTGATGAAAATTGTCCACATAGTGTAATTTAAAGCTATCTTTGGGCTTAAATAACAATAAATCATGTATCCAAAGCTCAATGTTTGATATGAAATGTTTAATGCTGATATCAAATGCTCTTAAGTTGTGGGTTCAAAAACAGAAAATTCAACAGCATCTGAACTGTGCATGGCTTTTTATCAAACTTGTTGCTGGGAACATTTCCTTTATATTGAATGCATAATTTCTTTAGTTGAGTAATCTGGCAGCAGTGGGTCATTTTCTTTTTCTTCTATCCAAATGTCATAAATCAAAAGTTGTTTCTTTCTCTCCTTACTGTTGAGAAGCTGGACTGTGTAGCAGATGCAAATGATTGTGCAAACTGCCAACCATTTGCATTGACTGTAACGTGTTTTAAAAGTTGCATGACATTCATCATGCAAGTGCAAAGTGTGTTTCTAATGCTGGTTTCTTTGCTTCTTCTCTTCGTCTCCTTTCATTGCAGGGGTCAGGAAGACCATACCAGGTGAGTTGAAATGGGACCTGAAACGACCAGTCAGAAAGAATACATTGTGCAGTTGCAAATATTTAAACAAATATATTTGACTTAAGGGTTCACAGCTACATCACAGTCTTAAAAAGGGACATGTGACTGCAGAGGCATTTAGTTTTTATGAGAAGTCAGTTCATTCCTTTGGAATTTAAAAAAAAATCAAGTTTTTAAATGTTTTTATCATTAAAAGGTACATCATCAAACAGCAACTTCTGGCCCAAAATAGACATGCATTTATTTTAAATCCCTTACGTTTTAAAGCTTTTTGTAAAATTATTTTCTAAAATGTTCCAAAGCTTTTCCTTTAAAAAAAAAAAATAAATAATAAGTTGAAGACCAGTCCCAGTTCTGTTGTTCAGTGGTACCACGTTATTACTGTGGAAAAATGCTGCTGCTTCTTTATTCTGCAGTTTTTGAACCCAAAATTATGTTTAGTGTGTGCAGTTGCAATCAGAAGTTTCCATCCCATCACCATGATCTTGAATGCCATGTTAATCTGTGACATTTTATGATTTGAGACATTATTTTCCAGGGTTTAAAACAATATAAAGCTGCAACAAATCTAAAGAAACAAGAACAAAAGACAGAATGGTACTAATGACTCTAGAAGGCTTTGCCACTGTCACTGTAGTTTCAAACTAAGAAATGTACCTTTTACCCTGAAGACAAACAAATACAGGTCTAGATAACAATCTTCATCTATATTTTAGAAACAGCTGTAGCTGTGATGATATTTTAGTTATTTTCTATCTCAAAGACAATAACAATGTTCAAAACTTGTTTTTGCTCCCAAAACTAAAATCCTACAGTTATGTGATGTACCGGTTGCTTTACCAGGTCAGTTCTGGTTCCGCTTTCCCAGTTGAAGTATTCTTTAAAAGTGTGAATTTTTCCCAGGAAGCCTCCTGCTCAGACACAGGAAGCTTTGGAAAGTGATTGTGTTCGGATGTCATGCTTTCCCTTCTGAAAGCATGTTTCGTCCCAATACCGCAGAGTATTGAATCAGAGTGTTTTCTGTCTCTCTTTCATTTCCTTTTCTCTTCCTCTCAAGGCCTCGCACACATGATGGCAGAACAAGGTACACCTTCTTTACTTCTTCTCTACAAAATATTCTTTGTGTTTGATTCTGGTGTGAAGCTGCATGTTTTGGTGAGGTGAGTGCTATCTATGGAAGTGCATGCTTCTGTACGGAGAGACAATAAGTGCAGAAGGTGAGTCACTTGTAGACAAATCTGAGATCTTTCAGGCAGAACATGACTTCATTTGTAAGTCGTAGGCATCCAACGAGTGGGGAAAGTTCTCCCTGCAGCAAGATGCATTTGAAACATCTGTAAAAATGCTCACTTTTTTCACATTAGAAATAAGTGATAGGTTCCAGACTAGGTCACCTTTAATCTAGCTCAGTGCTCCTCATGGTCTGGTCAGCTTTCAATAAACCAATAGATCCGTTTGCTCTACAGCTGTGAATGCTTTGTTGGGCCCCTGGTCTCTTACACTTTGACCAAGCTAAACGGAGAGGTTGAGGTCTGCCTACATGGGTCAAGTTCCAAAGTAGCAAAGAAAGCCTTGGGTGTAGGCTCAGATGGCTGCTGACTAAATGGAAGATCCCAAAAAGTGTTAGTTTCATTATATCAATGAGGGACATTTAGAAACCCCCACTGAACTGCCATTGTAATTCCAGCTTGTAATAATACAAAATAGAACATTTTTTATTGTTTTTTTTTTTTTTTAAGTTGACAAAAGATGGAGGGTAAATGTCATTTAAATGTAATTGCAGAACAGAGTGCCTGCATGTGTTGATTCTGTGCTGTCCAAGTTGAACAGAACGTTATTTTCAAATGCTTTCATTCAAGCTGTAATAGCCTGTTCCAGGATTCCTTATTGCCTGCTGCGTTTGCATGTTTTAAATGTTTGAGATATGCTCTGTTCACTGATTAACCCTCATGAACTTACACTCCATCCTCTTCTTCCTCCCTGCCTGGCCCGTCTCGGCTGTGGACTCTCTGTTCCTCCTCCTGCTGTTGCTGCTGCTGCTGCTCTTCTAGCTAAAAGCAAAGGTACAGGCTTTTCAAAATCTTTCCTTTTCCACCAGTATGAAAAGCGGCGATTGCTCTGTGAGTGTTTGAGTGGAACGTGTTAGATGTTTTAATGTGTTTACTTGTCTGTGTTCTGTAATGCTTTCTCACTGAGGGTGCTTGTATTAAGTGAGTAATTAAGCCAGCAGCAAATGAAAGGGGGAGAAAAGAGACTTGCTTTTGTGTGTTCTGTGTGTGTTTGAGTGTGTTTCATGATTTGTTAAAAGGCTTTAAGTGTGTGCAGGAAGGCCGCACAGCAGATCAGTTTTCAGAAAAAAACCCTCTCCAGCTTTGCTTTCTGCAAACCAAAGTGTCCACTCAGCAGCTGTGTTCTGCAGGATTTGTGAGATGCTCACGGTTTATTTCTGTCAGAAACTTGTCTGAGAATATCCTGCTTACTTGAGGCATTTCTATGACTGGACATGCATTTCTATGTTTTTATGACATCATGTAAACAGCAGTGATAAAAACTACAAAAGAGAGAAGTTAGTAGTTAATTAGTAATTTCCCAAGAAATATTTGGAGGGTTTAGGCTGGATGTTGATTCCCATCATAGTATGCTTTTAAGGCGTGGAGGCTTAGAAATGGAATTGCTCCCCATCTCAATCCGCAGATAAACCTGTTTTTATCCACATCTCACTTCAGTAAATACATAGTGGTCTGCAGTGATGCTTTTGTGTGATTACTTGGATTCAGGAAATATCACTAAAAACATTGGAATTGTTAAAATACATACAAACTGTTATATTCTAAAGGAGGTTAGATACAATCTTTTATAATGCACAGGAGGGCGAGTAGGAAGAAGCTGGCAGAAATGCTTCACGGTAAAGATTAGTTGGTTTTAACTTTAGAGTTAAACCCTTTGAACCGAGGATGTTAAAGACTTCCATAACTATTAAGAGAAAATCTTTGTTTGGGTTAATCAGGTAAAAATGAAGCTAGCTCTGTAGAAATGGCAAGCTATCCAAGTCTGCAACTATTTTATTTTATTTTTTTGTAAATCCTAATTGATGTCCAGACATTCTTTGAAAATTTATAAAAAAAAAAAAAAAAAAAAAAAAAAAGCTCAATTTGTGAAAACATCTGAATGTCTGATGATGAAAACTGGAATTTTAAGATAGAACTGAATCCAAATTGGATAATGGCTTAAAAAATTGTTGTTAGATGATTGGCTTGTCATTATGTGTCCATGCCTTATCTAGTGATATTAAAGATGCAATCCTTTGTCTTTTTTACATGAAAATCATTGTACTGGATAACGTGGAAAATGCAGACTTTGTTTCAGAAAGGACAAAGGCTGGTGGCTTGTGTTTGTAACACATTTAGACCTCTTTCCTGTTGGCGTGATTAGTTGTGCACCCAAAATGGCTTCCCCCGTACTTAAGCCCGGTGCTCTCTTCTGACGATTTCTGCTCCCAGAGATTTCCACTCCCCTCCCTCACCTCGGCTCTTATATGTCTTTGTTGCTGTGTCTAATCCCTCAGCGAGATGGCTGCCATTATTAGGTATTGCACACATGCAGGATCCGTGTTGTCGCCTGTTCGGCACACGGGAGGCTCCATTGTTTGCATGCCATCGTACTAGTGGCAGAGGAAAAATGAGATAAGAAACAGTCTCTGCTTCAGAAGGGTCATAATTTACTGTTATGAGCTCAAACTAAGTTCTCTATATTAACTTTTAGATTTCTCTTTGATTCTTTTTTTTGTTTTTTGAAATGTTCATTTCCCCTTATCTGGCAGTGTCTCTCATCCCCTGCTGCATCTTCTCTATTTTCCCTCCTCATTTCCGCCTTAACTAGCTCATCCTTTCTTTGCCTCTCTTTCACCTGCAGCAGTTTCTTTAATCAGTTACAGTTTTGTCTCTTCTCAGTTTGATTAGCTCCGTTCTCAGTTGAGTCTCGCCGTCTTATCGCCTCCCTCTGGTTTAAGCACACCATCTGCATGAGTGTTCACAGGAATCAAGCAGAAACACAGTGATGTGCAGATGATTTAGTAGCTAGATCTTTGCAATTTTTCTTGAAATGTGTACAGCATGTTCATCATCAAACTAGGGACAGCTTGAAAAAGCATCATAACCATAGTAAAATTGTGAATTCAGTGCTTTACATCACCTCTAAAATAAAATAAAAAGATTTATCTTCCAACTAAAAGAGTCCAAGGTGATTTGCTTTGTTGCAGTTAGTGTTGATCTAGAGATTAATAATGCATTTCTGTCATTTGATGGCTGAGAATACTCAAATACTAACAAACAAACTTAATAGGTTTTCAGAAATTGATCCTGGAGGGGCACCGTGACACTCACCATGAAAATGCGTGAATAAGGCTCAACTAAATCTGGTCCTTTGCCTGAAGAAGGATCTGAGAAACATGGAATGATGACAAACTATTAAAGTAAAAAAGATCATGTGTTTAAAACAGCGATTAAGACAGTTATCTCCCAGTAGCAGAATTCAGTGAACCCGTTTATTAAGGAGATCATGACTGGGTGGCTTACTGGGGTTCAAGAACACTTGGACAGTTGGGATCTATTCGCTTGACTGAGTGTTGATAAATGAGCCAGACTGGGATCACCCAGCACCGATGTTGAAGAGGGGGAAGGTGGACAGGTTTACTGGACAAAACCGAGGCGGCATACTAAAATCTGCAACTGGACAGTGGTTTAAGATCTGACCTCTGAATGGTTGGGATAATTTCCAAATATAAAGTAAATTTTTCTATAAATTCTAACTCCTTTATTTTGTCACCAAGTATTCTGCTGTTTGTGCCAAATAACAGTGGATGTCTGTATGGAAGAAGCCATATTTATGGAAATGTTTGAATAAAATATGGAAGACCTCTAGAAACTGAAAGACAGTCACACATGGTCATGTGACTTTGACCCGTCTTGGCGAGCTGCTCCGTGGCACCACACTGCGCAGAGTGTTTGCTGGCACAGCCGGTTTGCCAAGAAACAGCAGTGAGAACAAAAACAACAGACTCAGACAAAATGGAGAACACTATGCTATGACAACAGAATAGAAAAAAAAAAACACTCAATAGTACTACAACTACTACCTTGAAAACCGACATATTGAGTCTTGAAGCCGCTCAATTTCCCGTGACACAAAAATTAAATAAAGTATGGCAAAATTGTGTTTTGATCTGATCAGCAATAAGTAGAAATGTTAAATACCATTGATCATTGGGGAAACATTAAGATCCTAGGTTAGATTTTTATAGATTATATGGAAAATATTTTTAGGAAGAAAATGGTGATGTACTGTATGTCTTGCAATGCCTACATCATTGTTTTAGTTACTTTAGAGAGTGTTCTCACACAATTTTATAAAAAAAAAAAATCTCTATGTTGATGGTTCTGTAGGGTCTTTGTTGATGTTTTTATTATATCAGTGGTTGTTTACTGGGGTTTTAAGTGGAATATGGTGACAGCGTATAGTCAGAGTGGGGCTGGTGTGCACCGACGTTTAAATAACATGTAGAAGAATCCAGCTGCAGTTCTCAGGCCCCACCACTCCCAATTCTTTCTTTGGATCGTTCTCTTATATTCTAACCCTAAACCTGCTAACCTCAACACCTACCCACTGAAACGTCTTAAAAATTAGGCTGATCTTTCAATGAAATAAAATCTTCTCAATTCTGTGTAATAAAAGTCATCTAATTAATGTATCAACATTTGCCCTCATATTTGTAGCATGTGTGGGTGTTGTGTCTACATGTGTGCAAAGTGAGCAGGTATGAGTGTGCAGCAAAAGATCATCAAGTAGTATGCTAATCAGCTAATCAGGCTTGATTGCACCTTAGAGGGGTGTGTTCGTGGTAACCTTGAGGAGGCTGACAATCGGGAGATGATGAGTGCTGGGAATTGTCTCAAACACACTCAGACGTCAACATGGCAGGACTGACAACTCAATAGTATCAGTGCATAATGTCAAATTATGCTTTTAGACTTCACCTCGGACAGATTCCACTCTGAATGATTGAACATAGACCACACTTGGATACAGGTGGAGTGCTTTTGATTAATCTGGTAACTGTGGCTCAGTGGTTGCCTTGCAATTGGAAGGTTTGTGATCACATGCAACCTCTTTTTCATTTTTTTTTTGTGCAACACTAATTCAGTCTATACTAACCACTGTCGTCACAATATTTAACTGAAAGTTACTTCAACTGCATTATAAATGATTAAATTGCAGTCGTGCGTCAGCATCTGCGCTGGATGTGGAATTTTCTAATTCTCAAAATAGATGATTTTATTTATTTTTTATTTTTTTTTGAGAAATAGAGATAGCCTTGTGAGAAGTGCTTTAGTCGTTCCTGCCCTAACCAATGTGTCTCCCCATGTTACAAATGCTCCTGACTCCTCGTGAGATTAACAACAGCATAAGCACATTCTGTTGTAAAGTGTTGAAATGCCTCTCGGACTTCATGCAGCAGCCGATCGATGCAGCAATCCTCCAGCCGTTTGGAAGTCACAACCTGCTACACTCTGAACATTTTTTTATTTGAGTTCTGTTTTGGTATGTGGCGATTACACCCAGTTTGAGCTGCATATGATTGCAGAGTTGCCCAGGTGGACCTGGGTGAGTGACGGAACAAAATGTGAGCTCTCCACAGGCCCATTTTTATTCGCAATGAATCAGTTAAAGACTGATTCATTGCCCCAGAATAATGTCATTGCTGTTTTTTGGGGATAGACGAGAAATGGATTTGTGTATGCTGAAATATTTCAACGTGTCTAAATTTCAAGTGTATATGGCATGTTGTACTCCTTTGCTTGAAACAAAGCCACCATGGTTCCAGACTTGAAAAAAGACCTTTTGGTCACTGTTGCTGTCCACACAAATAGTTTCTGCCACTGAAATAAAAACACAGATCCAGTCCGGCGAAGGCGTGTTCTGTTTCTGCACATTTTGTAAAGTTGTTGTGTATGCCCTTTGTGGTACATCCCAAATAAGAACAGCAGTGGGGTGGCGTCTGGAGGCATATTTGTTATTCACAAATAATCCTCATTCAATATCAGAGTGTTTATGGTTAAATGTTTCAGAAACAACAGGATTTAAAATCTTGGTTGAGTGGAACTCCTTTCTGGTCATAGCACTACAGTGGAGCACTGAGTCATTGACTCTTGCTTTTCTCTTCTTTGTGCCTTAGCCTTTTCCAGTTGCTGGTTATTGCAAACACTCCAGTGCTCTCCAGCGTTGCTCTGCTGGCCCACAAGGTTGTGATTGTAACCTATTTGGTCAAAGATGTCAACCCCAACAGTCAAATTGCCCTGGAGCAAACATATTTCAGCAGCAGAGCGCTCCCTAGACGATGTTTCAGGCGGGGGGTGGGGCGTTGGTAGCAATCTTAAGGGGAAAAAAAAAAAAAAAAAAACATGGCGGTGATCTGAAAAACGATTAAATCCAGATTCCGAGCGACAACATAGCTCGCCCCCCCTGAGGGGATTGACATGGGCAGCAGCATAGGAGGGAGAGAAAGATGGAGGAGGAGGAGGAAGAGGAGGAGAGATTATGAGGGAGTGTGCTGGTTATCTTAATTAAATGGAAGTGCATTTCATCCTCCTCCTATTGATTTGTGCCAGGGGCTGTGTGTACATTGTGTGTGTTTCAAAGGCTCCGTCTGATCCGTGGTGCTGAATTTACTGATGTGACGACTGAAGACGACAAACTGCTCTGAGTTTTGTTGTACTAAATAATAAAGCTGAGATCTCACAAACTGCTTATGGCTGCTATATAATTTAATGAAGTCACAAATGCGAAACAAAAGAAAAATACGCTCGAGTGTTTGGAAAGGTGTCTGCTTTCCTGATTGCATGAATGCATCTATTTTACTGTGCCGATCCCGGCCGGGCTACACACAAACCCAAAGCATTTTTCTTTTTCTCCCTTTCCGCCCCTTCTGCCCTGCTTCCATTTATTTTGATTCCTGAAAGTTAATGCTAACAGTTCTGTCAAACGACTGTGCTTCAGGCAACACTGCTTAAATACATCTTTTGCTATTTTAGTGACCTGCTTTCTGGCATGGCTTCTTTTTTCCCATTACTGGGAATGACATTTCATTTAGACCGCATCATTCATCTTTTCCAAGTCAACATTCTGCTTCTCATTTTTATTTTCATGTTTGATATATCTCTTGTATTCACTTGACTTGTTTTACTGTTTTCCTTCGGCCATGTTTCATTCCTGCTTTTTACTCTGATTTACCTTCTTTGGTCCACTTTGAGAAAAAAAATAAAGCGTCCTTCATTTTTTTTGTAATATATTTTAGGTAATATACAACTTTATTTAGTATTTTACACCTTGACAATGAAGAGGTTTTTACAGGAGCATTGTGATGAAGTACATTACTGTACACCAACAATTTTTGTGTGAGTGGGATACTTTAACCAATGAATCCCTGGAACCTGAGCAAGTGAGAAAGTTGATTAACTTCTCCCTCTATTTTAAGAGTGGTGGAGCAAAATTAAATATTTTTTTTATTTTTTGTCATATTTTTTCATGGTTTGTGTCAGTTAATCCCCCCTAACTCACTTTGCGCTCTCGTTTTATAACCGAATTAGGCGTCCATGTTCAGTGTTAGGGTGCTGATCTGTTTGGGTTTTAAAAGAATTACCATTTGAACAATGTTTCTCCTGATTTCCTTTTTCTCACTTTACAAATCGCCTTGTAAATCTTCACCACATGAACACATTTTTGAGCAGGAGACTCAGGAGAAGCCCATGTTTTATGTTTGTTATATAACCACTTGTGACCAACCTTGGTCTGCATCTTTTGACCTGCATTCATACTTGAAAGATGGTTATGTTTTGATATTTTGACTTTGGAAATGGAAATTAATTTTGCAGCTCATGACCTCATGACCTTAAAACCTGTAACTGTGGAATGTATGGCATGATGTTTGAACTTTATAGTCATGGTGAATTACCAGTATGGTTGATGAAACATGCCATGGCATGTTTTTATCTGTATATCTGTGTAAAGACAAAGACTGGAATGTGGTTTTAATTTTAAAGAACATGTTGGAATGAACTACAATGAATCCTTATCCAACTGGTCAATGATGGACCAGCAGATGAAGCTTCTATCTTTTGCTTCACATTGATGCAACTTTGCAATCCTAAATTGTGCTTTTCATATAGAAGAGGCTTTGTCCTTCAACTGTTCCAAGCCAGACATGTATTTAGTGTTGCCATGATGAACATTTAACCTGCAGCCTGAGACCAGTATATTCTGATGAGTTTTAGGTATTTTGATATTTCTCTGAACAGATACTTTGTGATTTTTCTTTACAAAATTTGCAGCAAACATGTTTTCCATTTGAGAATTATATCTTTATAGATTAAAGGACATGAAATATTGATTTATATTATATCATTTGCCAGATTGAGTTTTGGCAACTGTTCCTTCTCAAAGGTGCTTGCAGGTGTATTTCGTTATTGGCATTATATTAACACACACCTGCATGCTCCAGAGCACTCCTATTTTGACAGAGATGCATACAAATCCTGGTTATTCCCCAGATATCATCACTGTTAATGATGCCAACCTGAATTAGACCTCTGAATGAGGCATAAATAAATAGACGGGATGTTAGACGAGCTTCACAGGAGACAGCTTTACTGGTCTCAAACTTTTTTCTTTAAACCAAAGTCATTCAAACCACCTTTTAGCAATGTATGCTAACAACCTGCAGCATCTGTCACAGCTGCACTTTTATATCGCTGTAAAGTGGGCTGCCTTTGTCCTCTGATTGCTTATTTTATTTATATATTCATGTTTTTCTAATGGATTAAGTCTTTCAGATTGTCAAGATTCTGCCTAATGGTTCTTACATTTTTATGTAGTCACATAAAATACCTGTTATGAATGTGAAGCTGAAGTGAATTTGAACAGATCTTTTAGAGGATTTTAAGGTTGCTTTTTTAATCTTTTTGGGTGGCTTGATAAAAAAGCGGTGAAGAATGATGTAATAGTCATTTGTAGAACGCTAATTTGAACTTTCTGTGATTATCGCTGCAGCTACATTTCCTTGAATAGAAATCACTGAATGAGCCTGGTGTGAAAAGGGATTTTTTTTTTTTTTTTCCGCTTCCTCTGTGGCTCCTGTGCAGTGCAGTTTGAGTCGATGGCATGGCACCAAAAGTTAGCTTTGCATACATTTTCTTCTTTGCTCTGTGTTTGACAGTCAGAATGGGCCTGCCTTATCTTCTTCAGCTTTTGCTTTGTTCCACATGGCTGAGCTCTCAATGAGCTGCGGTGATCGTTCGATTGCCTTTAGCCGACCATAACTGCCGCAGTCCTAAAGTTGTGACAGAGAAATGGTGGACATTTTGAGGAGAGAAATGATCTATTGTTGCCATGTAGCTCTGACTGCCTGCTATCAGAAGCATTCGACCCCAGAGAGGAATTATCTCAGATGAAGAAAAACTCCAGTGTTTCAGCGCTGAAGGTGACCTGAACGTTCCGGCTCAGCAAATTAAAGCGTCGGTGCTATCAGATGCTGAGGAAAGCTAAGCGGATATAAACACCACATCCACGCAGAAGAGGTAAATGCCTATCACTGATTGATCTCCCTCTCAGATCCATTTTATGTAATTCCCGTCAGCATAATTCAGTCTAATAAACATTCCCCTCAGCCTTTAAAATTAATGCAAAGTCCCACAGAGAGAGTCGACTGCAAAACATTTGTGCTGTTATGAGAAAATAAGATATACCTGAGGGCTGTGTGCTGGGCCCACTAAGCTTTTAACATTTATATCCAGATAAGAGAAGTCCATTATGTTTCATGCTGAATGCTCATCAGCTGGCTTTGATGCCACAAAAGCTGTGAAGGCTTATTTTTCCAGAGGCTAACACAAAGTCGCTTCAGATCACAGTTTGTTGCAAAGTTATGCAAATTCCCCTCTAAAATAGACAGCATTTTCAGTGATTTATTCAAACCTTTCAATGGTAAATTCACAAGATGGCTGTCAAAAGTCCAAATATAACAAAGATAATGAAAAAAAGTCTTGGTCTTTTTAGTCTTTTGTCACAGAATATCTTTACCGTAACAACACGTACATCTTACACTTTACTGTTCACAATTTCTGGTAAACCCTCCTTAAATAGTTAAAATCCGTGAGTACTTGAGACCTCTTACGACCCCTTACGGGCTATTTTCATACTTCAACCATCAAATGTCATGTAATTATTATCCCCAGTGAAAATCATCTTAGCTCTACTACAGAAGCTAACATTGACAGTCTTTTTTTTATTTATTTCTGCTCTGGTGAGTACAGACAATCATCATCATGGAAAATAAATGCAACTCATGAGTTGGTTGCTTTGCGAATGCCAGCCAATAGCCTGCCAAGTAGCATAGCGGCTAGTTATTTCCACTTCCAAAGTTATGCACAAATAACTTCAGCTACATGACAGAAAAATGTGCAAATACGTGAAGTATTATTATAATTATACTGAGCCACAAAAAGACAGGGATCCATTGCATTCTAATAAAATGAACACTCTACTCACCTTGTTTTCAAGGTGTAGCTCAGTTGTCCAACAGAGGAAGCTAATTTCAATCACTTTTATTTGGAATCTTATTCTTTCAGTCTTGATCATACTTGTTAGAGTGCTTCAATTTTTTTTTTATTGTAACAGTGTAGACAAATCTCTAACTCATCTACCCATCTCATGCTCCAATCTCTCAGTAACAACACAATGTACTTGAACTCATTCCTTGAAACTCTTCACTCAGTTTCTGCTCTATGGTGTTTACCTCAGGAAACTATGCTGTCCATTACTCCAGGTCTGCATTGAGAAATTTGCTTCACGTGTTTTTTTTTTTTGTTTTTTTTTCACACCGATACACACATGGGCGCCCTCTGCCCTCCTTGTGTGCCGTCTCCTTGCTCTTTGCTATGTGTGTGGATGGTGGAAATCTGTGTCATTTTGGCCTCGGCTCTACCGTGGGAGTAGGTCACGCTTGGTGAGGTAATACAGCGTGAACATGAGAACTGGAACCAGCCAAGCTTGGGACATTTTCCAAAGCTTCACACATGCATCTCCCTGCTGGCACCACATCAAGCTGAAGGCGTCCTTTTACTGACTCATATCTGCAGGTTTTACTGTGCAAAAAACAAACTAAACCTCCACTGGTGGTTCTCTGCAGGTTGTGGGAAAAGGCATCAGTGTCTGTGATGCAAACTCTACAGATTTACATTCACTGATGTCCCTAGAAAATACATTTTTGCAATACATATCAGAAATATTATTTTGTCTGTAGTTTAAGGAATAACATATCGTGAGTAGCACATCAAATTTGAATGAATCAGAATCTCAAAATTATAACATTCAGTTACATGCACATCAATTCTTTATTCATAGTGGCTAATCTGTTCGCAGTGACTGTGGGAGATAGGCACCTGTCCCGGGGGCCACGCATAATTAAGTGGGTCTAGACAATAGTGGTTTATTTGAACTGATCAGCAATTAGATATATTTTAATGAGCAAACCGGTTCAAGTCAAATGAAAACTACAAAAAGTATACACAAAATATAATCAGAATTTTAGATCTGTGTGTCATAAATTAAAAGAAAATGTCAGAAAGCAGACAGAGAGAAAATGCCAGTCAAACCGAGGGCAGGAAAAATGAGCTGATGGATACGTGTAAATGTAAAGCTCAGATTTTTTGTGTCCTCACATTTGACATTATTACAGGCGTAACAGTAATCATAGTTTAAAATAAAACTAAATATATTTTGTTTTTCTAACCAGTAAAGTTTTAACAATTTACTTTTATTTTTAAAACATCTGCTTTCTGAAGAGATAAAGGTATAAAGGTCCTTTCCTAGAGATGTGAATCATATCTTCAACTTTGTGTCTATTTCCACAATTGAAATAAAGATTAAAGAAAAATGAGGTAATAATAAGGTGGTAATAATAATAATAATAATAATAATAATAATAATAATAATAATAATAATAATAATAATAATAATAATAATATGAATTATATATTAAACCATCGTCATTATGTAAAGCTCGTCCTAATTCCCAAAAATACATCAGAAACGCTTTTTGATGTCTTTCTCATAATGGATAAATTTCAAATTATGCTTTAAAGAATCTCTAGAGTATAATTTTTCAGTCTAGCTTTTGCTAATCTGAGTCTTTTACAATGTTTGATTAGTGATCAAGTGTCAGCTAGACTTATTGAAGACAATGTAATGCCCCATTTGACTTAGCACTCATCGGAAGTTCAGAAGCAGATTTCAGCTGAAGTGTTTTAGCCACTGTTGGTAGGTTACCAATCGTTCCTACCTTATTTGTCAGTTTCTTCTGTTCGTTTTTTTTTCCTTCTTTTTCACAATGTGAAAAAAGAAGCAGAAATTACCAAAAAAAAAAAAAAAAAAGAAAGCTGCTTCATGAAATAATTTAAAGTGAATCAGATATATACAAGCTTTATGAGGGCTGCATATATGTTCAATTACGTATATGTATTATGTCAGCAGAATAAAACACATAGTTTATATATGTTTCAACATGGAGCTGTATATGGTTTGACAACAAATGGCCTCCTAGATGTCATGAGAGAGGAAGCTGTTACTTGTATATTTTCCTTGTAAATTGGCAATATGTCAGTACAGTATATCAGTAAGTTATTTATAGAACTACTACACACTTATACTGTGGCAGTTGTAAAGATGTACACATGTGATCTCTCCTTTATGCCATGCGATACAATGTAAATCATATTTTCCAACAAAACTGGTTAAGAGTTTGTACCTGTTTGTACCAGAATTAATAAGCTTGATCCCCAGTTCTTCTACTGTGTAGTTATCTGAGTTTATAATATTACTACTACTCTTCTTCCAAGGCTGTTTATCCGAAATCGGAACAATTCAGACAAACTCCTCTACCTCGTTTTTTCTTTTCAAGAGTGAACATTTTCTGGTCATATCAGTGTAAACTGTCATCACAGCATAGCCCCACTTTATCGTCCCCTCATTATTCTGTCCCCACTGAGACCTCTGCGCCATGCATCAGAGGCGTCGTCTGTAGCTGGCGGTCAGAGAGCGATGACAGGCGTCGACACTCTCCAGACATTATCTGCATGTCATTGTCCTGCAACCCCGTCTTCACTTTCTATGAACTTGTGGCTCAGGCAAGCGCGTTTAAATGCACAAATGGTGACATGGTGCAGGCTAGCTTGGGCTGCAAAGGTTGAGTGATGCATGCAGAAAAATGTGGTAAATTAGGTCAATTGTGGTGGGAGATTGGTAATTATTGCCTCAGTGCTCACCTCGTCATCCTTCACCAACACCCACAGCCCCTCCTATTCATGCATCTTCCTGTTTGTGGTGGAGTGAATTTTAAAGAATTCAATTGATCCAAGTCAGATTTAATTACCTCTCTTTTTCCCTATTGGGAACCAAATGAAACTCTATTTAGATGTTATCTTTCCTTGTGGTGTCATTGGTAAATGCAACAATGGGGAACTGAATCTTATCATTGCCTTTACTCAGATGTGGTAAAGAATGATTCCCATATTTAAATCTTAGCGGGTTTTTTTTTACAGATTGGGATGTAATACAGAGAAATGTCAAACATCCATCTCATGATCCGGCTCCAGGTGGACCCACCTTTACCAGCAATCACTCTGATTAGTCCCAGTTCTCTCTATCTGGACTTTGGTTCACTCTCTTTCCACCCCTCCCCAACACTACTTCAGCTCATTGATGTAATGGAGACATTTCTTTCTGTTCAGTTGTCTTTAGGTTCCAATCTATTAGATTGAGGTCTGCACTATGACTGGGTCCCTATTTTCTTTTCTTTCTTTCTTTCTTTTTTTTTTTAGCATATTTGTTGTGGATTTTGCTGGTGTTCGTGAGATCATTTTGTTTTTACCCCAGTCTGGACAAAGCTTCAGATGTCTGACAAATTGTTTCACATTTGACTTTAGAATACTTTGCAGTCACTGAGTCAAAAATATTGCATACAAAATGTCCGCTGTGGCTGCAAAGCAAGCCATACGTCTTCCACCATCGTGCAGGGTAATTGGCAAGTCGTGTTTGACGTGTATGTGCTGATGAGCTTAGCATTACATATATGCCGTTCGAATCTGATCTTATCAGTCATTATTGTTCAAGAAGTCTTGTGGTTCATGAGATGCAAATGATTCTCATTTAACCCTTCTGAAAATTTGTTTTCTGATTGTCCTAACACAAAGCTTAACATTCAATGGAGTTAATTGAGTTCCTTTTTTCTCATTTATGGGCTTTGAGGTGGACTTGTTAGGACCTCAGCTTCAGAAAGATTGGCGGCTTGTTTGAAACGTCTTTCACTTTTCCCTCAAAAGAATGATAAACCTCAGATAGGTAGGGGATGCTCATATTACCCGCTTAGAAACAATAGTTTCATTCTAGTCAAAATAAGGCCTTTGGTTAATTCAGACATGTCTAGTTAACATAAGTGGGCATCAGTTTCCCTGTAAAGACCAAAGGTTTGCTTTAGGTCCCTGTACACAGAGCTGGACAGCTTATTTTCTTTAATACCATCTGGTTGTTGGTTTACTGAGTTTACAGGTTCAGATGACCACCTCACCTGAATAAACCTGTAAATTGATAAAGTGTGTCTTTCACGGATTTCTGTGTGTGTGTGTTTGCGTTTGCTGTGTGCCGAGCAGATTACTGCAGTGGTCCCTGCTATCTTTATCAGCCAGATGCTCGCTGCGACACGACGCTCACATGACGACTCAGAGAGAGGGGGAGCTGTTATCTCTCTGCCTCCAGATCCTGCAGCGTCTCCTCACCTCCCCCCAGCTCTTCCCCTCACCTCCCGCTCCCCGGGCCCCCCTCGCATCGCATTCTTTTATCCCCTCGTTCTCATTTTAGCACAATTGTTCATTATCGGTCTGTTGTTTTTTTTTTTTTTCTGTGACTTAAGGAGCTAAAACTGGAGTAACACTGAACAGACACATGCGCTGTTGTGGCAGGTGTTTAAAACAAAGGTGGAGATGAGCCAAGTGCAAACCAGACAGACCACATAGGTGGTCATAATGAAGCCAGTGGGTGGCAGTGTGGATCTCACTGGGAACTTAATGGTGTAGGAGAAAAAAAAATAGTTAAGATGAATCGTTGTTTTGGCTTACGGGAGGTTTTCTGGATATTGTGTAACTTTAAAACTCTATTTGAACCACATCCTCACTGAACATTAGAGGAAATGAGGGCGTGATTGTTCCAAGAGGAAAATAAGGGATAGGAAGGAAAAATTACACTGTTGGGTGAAAATGAGCCAATCAAGATGGAGCATGTGGTCTGTTCCACACCAGTAACTCCCACTTTAATACCGTCCCAACCCCCGGCTGTTCAGCCCCAGTCCAAACACACACACACACGCAGAGTAAAGGACAATGCACACAATGAGTTTCATCCATCATCTATTGTTTTTTACACGCTCCACCACATGTGTAGTATGAGTTTCACCCACACAGTCTCCTCTCTCACACACATGTGCACAATAAATGTGATAAACACCCTATAACGTGCAAATCTGTGGCTGATTTTATTGACTGCACTATATTTCTGAGTGTCTTGTTTAAAATAAGAGCTGCTCTACATATTTGGGAGTGTATGCTGTTGCTGCTGAAACAGTATGGTCTGACTGGTCCTTGATAGAAAATCTGTCAGAAAATCACTACCATTTTTTGTGGGATTTATTTTTTAATGATGAAGTGGATCACTGAAATTTGCTTCAAAATCCCCGATTTAACAAATAATTAAACCATTTAGACATAACTGTTCATTAATTTAAAATCCAATATGATAGCTTAAAATACATTTTAAGAATGAAAAAAATGTATAAACCAAGCTCAGAAAGTCGAGCTTTAATTAACACAATCGAGTTTAATCACTACAAAAACCAGAGGGAGATATCAGTGCCTTTTTTAGTCGCACTACGAGTCATTATGGTGAAGGCAGTCAGAAAAATAAACCAATGAAAAGACAGAATAAAATAGGTTTACCCTTTCGTTCCTTCTTTAGTGTGACTCCCAAAGAGTATGCTAAAATTTGAAATTAGTCCACCAGCATAGGCACTTGGACAGTAAAATGTTTGGTTTACAAGTTCAGTGATAGATAAAGAGTGACCATTTTTCATGTAGCTGAGAAAGATAAAAACAAAACAAAACAAAAACATATAGACTATCACAAATTGCCCTATTAATTACATATATATGCCTTGGTAATGGTGGGAGCCCAAAGTATTCTGTGTTTTGACTTGGATCTAGAAACCAAATAGAAAAAAAAAGAGTAATGATGTTTTTTTGTTTTTTTTTCCCAGATTAGTGGAAAACGTTGGACACCACTGACTTGAGGCTTATATGTGAACGTAGAAACCAGTAAAAGAACAGTAACCCATGAAATTAAGGAGCAAAATCAAGACAGGTTTAGAAAAAAATAAAACTCAAAAACTAATTTAAACCCCAAGCAAAACGACAAGAGTCAAATGCTAAATACTTTTAATCACTTTTTGGATCTTATCAATATTAACCATTTTTGTGTTTTTATTTTCCACACTTTTCTGGCAAACCCTATCAAGTTAAGTTAAACTGTATTTCATGCTTCTCTTTCTGATAATGTAACTTCTGAATTATAATTATACAGTTATACAGTTATATTATAAGCAGACTGCAGAGAATTCAAGTAAACCCTTACAACACCCTTCAGTATGAAGAGTGTTGGATTTTATTCAGTGGATGTGAGCTGGTAAGCCTGATGAAAGCTGACAGAGTAGTTCCAGAAATGGTTTGATGTGAAGGGCAGTGCTAATGGTATCATGATGAGAGATAAATATTTTGCTCAAGTCTATAGGTCAGTGTGCCGACTTATGAATTTTGAACATAGTTTAATTTGAGGATAAGAAAAGTTATGTTTGTGTTGCGACTGTAAGCGTGATATGGTTGTTGGCTCTCATGGAATAATTACCCTTCACATCAGGTTGTTTAAACATGATTGTAAGCTAAGACAATCAAATAAAATGTAAAAAAAAAAAAAAAAAAAAAAAAAAACGCGGTGTCAAAAAAAATCAAAGAGATCGGGGGGAAAGGGGGAAAAGGGGGGGGGG
>NW_015113437.1:57614-68765 GCF_001443285.1 Poecilia latipinna | reverse complement strand
AAATTTAGCCTTCAAAAAAGGGTTTTAAAACATGTTTGTATGTAAAAACAATAAAAAAAAAAATAAAAAAAAAAAAAAAAAAAAAAAAAACGCGGTGTCAAATCAAATCTAAGAGATCGAGTGGATAGAGTGAAAATGGTAGGGGATGTTTTTTTTTTTTTTGAGTTTCTGTGAGTGTGTGCCATTGACAGACAGACTGAATCTGGAGCCTCACTAGGGAGAGGAGGGGTCGATCATTGTGTGATTATTAGCCCTCCTTGGGGGCTTTTGTCTGGGCCCCATGAGAGAAAGGAGGTTAAAGCTACTTAGCCTGGGGAAGGCCTCTCAAAGCTGTCTGTGTGTGTCGAGGAACATTATCGCTCTCCTGCTGACCAAAATCACTTAATGTTTTTGTCAAATCTTCAGTCTCTTGTCAGCCGAACACTGACACAAGGCCTGGTAAAGTGGACAAATTTAAAAGAAAATATGTTATGTAAAGTAGATTTTTAGCTTGTGCTTATGATTTTTAAAGTGAATTCCCATCAAGTTTATGAGAGCCAAATCTTACAGTTGAAGCTGCAAGTCTCTACTTAATATAACTTGCCCTTTTTTCCCTTCAGGTTGAAGTTAAGTAGACTTCAGTTCATAATTCCAGATGTCCTGTAGCTCAATTTAAACTGCAATTTGCGCCTCTTTACGTCTCTGCATGTCACCTGGTTCAGGAAGTGACTGTTCCCACCCTCCAATGCCTTTCTATTTTAAAGTCAGCATTTTCTCCCTCGGTAATCCTAAGGACAAATTTGTCATCATTTTTTTTTTTTTCTAAAAAAAAAAAAAAAAAAAAAAAAAACATAAGCCTTGGTTGTTGGTACTCAGTCCAACTCCTGTTAAAGAGCACTGACTTCTCATACAAAGTGTACTTTTAAACTAAGTCCAAGATGACAATAGACTTCCATACCTCCAAAAAACTATTGATATCCATAAGATTTTTCCTTTATTCAATTCAAACCTCACAGGTTAGGCACTTGAATGGATTTCAGAGTATCCTGCAAAATTTGAAAAGTTGACCTTAAGTGCAGTAATGATACAAAGGGAGTAAAAGTATACTGGAACAAGCTGAAGATACAAGATTGGCTGACCAATTACTAAGTAATTTAGTTTACCAATAAGATTACTGTTTTAAAGTAAATTCAAATATTTGATTTAGACCAATTTCCCATTCTGAATCACAGTTAGCCAGCCTTTTAGTGTGAATGTCTGATTGGTTTATTTTTAAAATGTTCTCTATTATACTTCCTTAATATAAACCCAAAGTGTGTTTTGTGATGAAGGCCACAAATTGAAGGACTTAGTCTGCTAATTAAACTGTTTCCTAGTATTTCAAATGTTAATTCAGTCTTCACCTCACCAGGCTTTTTGGATTTAGCCAGAAAGCTGTTTTCATGGTCTGTCTCATGTTTATTAATATTGAAAACTCCAACTTTCAGTTGCTCAAGATCAAATATTAGTCCTTTCCAGCTGGTGCCCTATGATGTTGAAATGCACCTCATAAGTCCTGAATCAAATAATTTTGCCCTGTGTAAGGAAAATGTCTGCAAAGTAAGTACAGTATTTTCTGCACTATAAAGCGCACCAGATCATACGGCGCACCTTCAATGAATGACCTACTTTAAAATTTTTAAGGCGCACCGCATTATAAGGTACATAGAATAGACGCTACAGTAGAGGCTGATGTTACGTTGTGCATCCACTAGATGTAGCTGCACTAAAGTGAATATCAACAAAACAGTCCGACTCCGGTCGGCCAGGAGAGCCTTCCGCGACTGGGCCGGGGCGTGGCCGGACGATGGTCACCCTTCTCCGTTTGCGCACAGCATGTTCGTGGAGAACGTGGTGCTAAATGACCTGCAGACGACCTGATTCTAGACGGTTGGTAGGTAGATAGTTCAGTCAAACTTTATTAACAAAACCAGCGTTCTGACAACTATCCCAGCATGCACCGCGCGCTTCTTCTTCTACGGGCGAAAATGAACTCGGCGGCTGCTTACCGTAGTTGCTAGACCTGTTGTGGCTCAATATTGGTCCATATATAAGGCCGACCGGATTATAAGGCGAACTGTCGGCTTTTGAAGAAATTGAAGGTTTTTAAGTGCGCCTTATAGTGCCGAAAATACGGTAGTCAGATATTTTAGCCAGGTACATTGGCTAGGAATGCATCAAAACGTTATGGGACATTGTCACTCAAGAAGTGGAGTTTCAGACTCCTGCTCAATTCATTGCTTTTTCAGCAAATTCATCCTTCTATTTAAGGGGTACATAAACCTTATTATCATCTGGACAACACAGTATGGTACAATCTACAATCACTCGGGTGTCATATTCTGAGATGATTATGAATAAAATGCCCCACAAAAAGGCAGAACATTACTACTTAATAAAATCAGGGCAGCATGGAAAACAAAAAGTAGAATACAAGTTTTATAGAAAACCAACGCGCGTCCACTTGAAACAAAAGCAAAGAGCCAGTTAAAGTGAGACAATCGACCGCAGAGTGGATGTGGGCGTGACGTAATGGTATTTGAGAAACTTTCAACATGTTTGATTTCCTGTGTCATTTTCTCATTTGTAATCACTTACCTGCAGTAATTCAGTTAAATTTCAATAATCCTAATTATAACATATTGCTTTGTTAAAAAGTCGTATTCATCCATCACCAGCTTTACCTCGACAGACTCTGACAGGCGTCTCATCTTCTCCTCTGCAGCGTCTCCTCATTAGGCCGCGACGTGCACGCAGCATTAGGCCTGCCACATCTCATCGCAGCAGACGTCCACTCTGGTCTGGACACACTGTGTGGAAGCACCACCCTACAGCTGTCCTTCAGAAATCACTTTAGTGCCGTGATTAATGCGTCCCCCGTGTCATCTGTCCCCCCTCAAAATGCAATTATGTTTTTGAGTTAAAGGACAAACTGTCCATCAGAGGAGCATGATTACAAATCAGAGAGAAATGGTGACTGGCAGAGGAGCTTGAAGAGGAGTTCTGGTTTAAATGGCTTCGGTGTGGAGGAGAGCAGGACAGAAAAGAAAAACATCACAGCAAAAAGGGCAAAGAGTTGAGTTACAAATTCATAACTGAAATATAAAAAGTGGGGGAAAGATAAAGACTTTGAAAGCAAAACAATCATGGCGTAATTGATCTCTTTTTTTATGTTCTTTCAATTCAACAAGTATTTGCAATGCCTATAAGAAGCATTCGACCTCTTTGAATGTTTCCCTTTATTAAATCATTGTTACTATAGCTTGGCATTTTCTTTTATTACAATACGTTTAATCAAAGTAAAAGCAAAGCAAGTAGTGTAAAATAAGCATAAATAATCTCTCCTTAATTTAACAACTTAATTCAACAAAGAGCCAACTGCAGGCTAATGCCAAAAGTGTCAGATTCTCAGTGCAGTTGATATGTGTAAATAACTCTAGTAGGTAAGACATCTTTTCCTCTGAGGTCCAATCTCTGGGGTTCATAAAGGGGAAACACCTGTGGATTGGTAGACTGGGATGGATGGTAACCTTAATCTTTAAGAAATGGGCACAGAGAGTGTGCTCCATCTATAAAAGGAAAACATTCAAGGGTCTCTTTGGAATTCTACACAAGGGTTTACAGTGGACCAAATTGTTGCCCTTGCAGAGTGGGCAGACGTTTAATGGCTCTTGAGGAGGCCTAGGATTGTATTCTTCATAGCTTAGATTTTGATAATTCTGACTTGCCATGATGCCATGAGCATTTGCCATGATGCCATGAGCTGCTTCTACTTCTTCCTAAGCTCTGCAGATGAAATCCCACGTGTGCAAAGCTGAGAAGTGGACGCTTGCCACACTTGTTATTCAGACTGCTGACCAAAGGGTCAGGTGTTTAAGTGAGGTGGTTTTATACCCGAATGCAGAGCTGTGTGATGTAGACATCAACCAAGCTGTACTGTTGTAACGGAAATGACAATTTGACTGGTGTAGCCACAGTTCAACATAAGCATGCCAGCACTGAGGCTGTTTTAGGCCAGGTATTGTAGAATTTAACAAATCTACACAAAAGTGTCAAAATTGGTAAAAAAACAAAACAAAACAACAACAACAAAAACATAGGCATAAAATCCTCAAGAACAAGCTTAGAAAGTGTATTTGCAAAAAGTAATTGATTTGAGTTTTAGTTGCTCTTTAAATCATAATTCCTCCAAGACAAAAATGATGATTCCTTCCAAATATTGCAAAGTATTTTAGAAACAGAACATTTGAAATATGGAGCAAATTTTTTAGTTAACTGAAATACTACTGACAATGTTATGCCATTAATCGGTATATAGTCACATCGTTTCCTTCTGTGGTTAACTGAATGTTTGCTACTTCTAATGATTCCCATATTTACTATGTTGGCTCCCAGGATAAATATCAAATGGCTGTAAAGAAAAACACCATCAAACACCAGCTTAGCTTTTCACACAGGTTATAAACAGCCTCTGTTTAATGATTTCAAAAGAATGTTTTTATGATCAAAGGACAACACAAATAATTTTTTCATTCCGCAACCTTCCCTCCTCATTTATTCAACTTCATTCTCTTTTTGTAAGACTTCCATGGCCCTTCAGCCCCCACCAATTCCTTGTAACCATGGAGACCGCCAACTGAGAAATGGCAACGGTGGCCCTTCATTAGCTTTCAACACAAGCTCTGACAGCCCAAATAATAGCCAATGAGTGCGTGTGTGTGTGTGTGTGTATGTGTGTGTTTAGGGATGTGGCATTATGTCGGGCAGTAAATGAAAAGCCTGCAGGGATGAAGCCAACCTCTCTGTCATGGTTCAGAGAATTGCATGCGTGTGTGTGTGTGCGTGTGTGTGTGGGCGTGTGCCTTTCGTACTTTGTATATATGTGGGAAGACGAGCACCTGTGAAGGCCTGCAGATATACATAAGGGTTCCTAATGTACACACTTCACATTTTTAACCTTTCTTGATCCACATTTGCTCTTTACATGTGGATAAAAACAACCGCATCATTTACCGTTAAAAATTGACAGACTTTCCATAAAGGTGAAAACATCAATTTTAAGGAACAGTCTTTCTATCCAACATATGAAGGACTTTGTATTTACATTTCAGATTTAATTTGTTGTCCCATCATCCAAAGGATACTTTCTTCCAACCATCTATCCATTTCTGTCTGTTGATGCTTCCTTGCATACTTCATTGTGTTCATTCTCCTCCATGGTCTTTCTTCTTTCCTGGTGACTTTTCTACTTGCCTTTCTTCTTTTTATTGTCTTCTACCTTGTTTCATTCCTTATTGGCTTCCTTCCGCCTTTCCTTCCGTGTGAGCTTTCCTCTGCTTTCATTCCTTGCGGGATCCCTGCTAGAGTGACCTTCCCACAGGTTTCACACTGGTAAAATATCTGAAATTGGTGTTCATCGACGGCTGCAAAAGCAAAATTTGTTGGCTGTGTTTTGAATGGGTTTTATGGTGGTGCATAGTGGATTATTGTTAAGGCTGGAGGCCTCCTCAATCCCTTGTCATAACATCAGACTTTAATTGCCTTCATGTACTCATGGTTTTGTTTGCAGACCCGATTGTCCGAATGCAGTCAAAATGGTAGCATCTCATCATTTTCCCACTGTGGGCTGTTTGCCTGAGTGCTTCCATTCCCCCGCCTTCTGCCGCTCCTATGTGTTTTAGCATCACACAGCAGACATCCCAACGCACCATTGGTCAAGCCATGGAACAAATGGAAATCCACCAGCATGCTGAAATTACTGATGGTTATCTCCACCCTTTCACCGTCTTCCCTCCCCTTCTGAGTTGCTCTTCCCTCAGCCATCCGATCAGTCTTTGCACTGTTCAGGGAGGAGGATTACTCTTGTTACAGCTGCCTTCATCTCTTTTATTCTCCACATCCTGCTTAGTATTTATGTCTTCCACATGTTGCGACCATTTAGGTTGATTACAGCAGTTAATAATAAAGACAGCTGGGTTTTTTATTTTTTTTATTTCACAAAGTACATCTAAATTAGGTACAGTATGGCTCAACGTTTACTGAAGAGTATAATTATGATGGCGGGGATTTGTTTTATTAGAAGCATTTTTTTTTTCTGACTGAGACTTATTTGTTTCTAAAATTATATCACCAGCTGCTTTGAAATGTAATCGTAATTTGCTTAATTGACAAAAAGACAAAGGAAAAAAGAAGGAAATAGTAAAACAAGGGCAAAAGGTGGGCCTTGAAAACTGGCTATTTCCACATTTCTCAGTTTGCTGAAGTACCACGTGATAAACAATGGGCACAGCAACCGTTAGCTTAGATGCAGTAGGTGTTCTTATACACCCACCAATCAGATCTATAGATGGTGAGTGTAGATGTGACAGTATCGTCAATGTATGAGACAAGACAATTCACCATGCTGGGTTGCCAAGAACATGACAAGATATTAGATATTAGTGAGACATTACCACATCTCTTTCTATTGCTTAATGTTTTTTTTCTTACTTTTAAATGTCTTCATAATCTAAAATCTCCATGTTTGTTGGATCTTCTGCATATCTTCACTCTCCATGTTCTGTACCTCACTGTACCATGTGCTTATCTGAATGCCATCAAGTGGCCCCTCTCCTATGGGACTTTCTCTTGCATCACATTAGAAATGGATTCTCTCCGAATTTTCAAAACCATTCTTAAAACACATTTTAAAGGTTGGTTATGGTATTTCATGTGTATCATCAACTTTTTTAGTTTTAAATCTTTCATTTTGATAATCATTCTTTGGCTCCTGTGACTTGTAATTATTTTTATTGCACTGTCTCTCTGACACAATACATCTAAGACTGTTTTATTTAAATAAAGTGCGTTATAGTTTAATTCTAAGGTGGGATTATTGAGAATCCCACAGAATATTCTGGTATGCTTTATCAAAGTACTTTGGATTGAAAACTACTCAGTAGACCTTTAGGGTAGCTTAGACACAAATTTCTGAAGCTCCAACTCAGATCTCACCTTAAGCCAGAGGTTCCCAAACTGTGGGGCGCGCCCCCTAGGGGGGGCGCCGTGTCATTGCAGGGGGGGCGCGGGAAGCCGTCTGGATGAAAAAAACAAAAAAAACATGAACACTGTATGCGCTGGGTTTTTACCTTAGAATGGCCAACTCTCTGTCAATTTGATACAGTAGAGGCTTCCACACTTCCCATATCTGTGTCCTCTGTCACTTTTATCATTAAAACTGTTTAATCCGTTGTTAACATGTTGTAACCTGTTTTTCCGAGCCGCCTTTAAACGCAACATAAGCGCTACGACGCTCGCGCTGGGTTTCCACCTGTGAAGGAGACCTGCTGCTGCTGGGCGGAGCTACGTAGGTTTGTGTTAGAATCACGGCAGCAAACCAGCAAAGAACTTTTCACAGTTTTTCCCTCCAAACTAACCGACTGAGTTGAGTAAAGCTGTTAGATGCAGGTAAAGTTAGCTAAAGGATGACTAGCTAATATCAATACAGAACCTTAAGCTTAACAAGTACCTTATCAGCTACCGATGTTGGTGTCTATTTTCAGCTACGTACATTCATTTTGCCCCCAAAAAAGTCGATGCGCGCCCCCCGTCACACGCGTCGTTTTAACCAGACAGCCATTTGTAATCCATATGGGGGACGGGGGGGCACAGAAAAAGTTTGGGAACCACTGCCTTAAGCATTGTTAGCAGCCAGCACTACAATACTTTCCAGTTGCCGTATGAATAGTGTTTATAAATTATCTGTATCCACTCGTCACTCTGCCACCATGTTATTTTGATGACAAGCTGCCAAATTCAACCGCACATGATTTAACCATGACTAAGGCTTCTTCAATGTGCTTAGAACCAAATGTTGTTACCATTTCATCCTGGACTCTTTGTTAGCCATCCATGTCATTCAACTGGTTAACTAGAGAACTACTTACTGTGTAATCTCAAATTAAGAGCCTCAAACATATTTATAACAGAGGATCAAATTTGAAGTCTTTGCAATCTTATTTGCGGATTACTATTGTAGCTTTCAACGTAAGTCGCCAGAGGAAATCACATGTTCTCATCACATCCTAAGTGGTAAGTTTGTTTAGGTTGAAGCCAAGACTTTTTAAGCAGGGATATTATTTTCTCCTCAGGACATTTGACCTACCTGTAGCTGAATTAGAACAAGCCATAAAACATTTCTGTGGTTGACTTTGTACTGAATGACCAAACATAGATAATTAGGTCTTGGTGAGATATTCAAAGCGAGTCTTTGAGGTTTTTGAGTATACGTAATATCTGTTCAGTGGGGACTTGTTCACACCAGCAGTCATTGAAAGAGGTGCATATTCTAGATTACTCTGTGCTCGAACTCACCTGAACCAAAGAGCTGATTTTTATTTTTATTTATTTTTTTGCTGGGCCCTAAGAATAGCTCTGGTAACTGCCTGATGGACAACATCTTCCTCCTTTTGAAACCACTGCTTCTGCTAAAACCTTCTGGGTGCTGAACTGATTTTGTCGGTGAGAGGAGTTGGCTTACTGCCAGATAAAATTAGTGTAGCCTTTGGTATTTTTGCTAAAATTTAGGTGTTTTACAGTCACATAGATCCTGCAGCACCACTACAACCCTCAGTAGCTCTATTATGTGTTGCATTTTTAAATTATTTTTGCCATTATATTATTTTATAGATAATGTAACCTGGAACAAATATTTGCTTTAAATTTTGTTGCTAAATGCAATTTTAAAAACGGGACTAGAGAACTCCAGTAGCTCAGCTCATTCTGTTGGAGACTTTAGACTATTCATCATGTAAACACATAATGTTGGTGAGTAGATTTGGCTTCAGGTACTTAAGATTCTCATCTTGGCTATTAATGCAAACATCATGGTTTACATATATCTCTATTCACTGTCAGCAGGGATTGGGGAAGAGTAGGAATCCTTGCTCTGTTATTAAGAAGCGCTTTAAATTTGACTTTGTTTTCACTCAGATTTTGATGAGTGTAAACGAATAGGACTCAAAAACACCTAAAGCTACTCATGGACATGAATTTTCAATTCCAGAATGGATTTTAAGTGTCGGGAGAAGGAATGAAAACATTGTAAGGTAGGAAAGATGTAAGCATCGATTGGACATTACAGTTATTGAAACGAGGAAGTTTCCCCTACAACTCAGATTTTGCTGAAATCAGGCGTTTCCTTCACAGATGAACAACTAGGTATAACACAATGCACTCGGCCTGCTGTTCTTTACATATTACACAAAGCTCCATGTTTATCTGGTTGAACCCTTCTCACAAGTGGAAACAGTATCTCCAGAGCTGCTGGAACAAGTCAGCCATTTTGTGCCTTTAGACTCATGTCCACTTATTATGTTGAGGCCTTGCATGAATCCTCTTCTTTGAAGTTTTAGTGTCACAGCTCCGTTTGGTATGCAGTTGCTGTACGGAGTCTCCCTCAACTCTAATTTACAGTTTCTGCCCCGAGAGGAAGGAAGAGCCCGGCAATCACATTCGTATTCAGTGCAAACCGAGATAATGCTTCTCTCAATCTGCTGCTCCTTCTACGCTCCACTCGTCACGTGTGTTTTCATCACTGCCTGTCTGTTTTGTTTTTTTTTTTTCTTTTTTTTTATGAACAGTACTTCTCCTCTGCAGGTTAACGTGTCCTTACAGCAGCAATGTCAGCTGCTTCTTCAGATGATCACTGGGCTGAAACAGGATGTCATTATGACATTTCTGCTTTCTAACATCAGAGTTGATCCTGTAATTTAAAAAGCCTAATTCTTTATTCATGTCTGGAAAATGTTCTACAAACAAAACAACAACAATTTTTTTTTTTTTCATGGCTCTTAAATCAATATGCACCTTTAATTTCTGTTCATCTGTAAACATAGATGAAAGCGGGTATCATGCTTAAGGCTGCAAGAGTGTGTGCAGCATTCTATTTTCTTTAAAAAAGCATGTTTACCAGCTATGATGTCTGAGACATAAAGTTTCTAAAACTGCCATTAATGACAAGGATCAAAAGGGTTTGAGGTTCCAAAAATACATTATTAACGATTAACTTGTTACTACAATATTTTCAGTCTTTTTTTATTGTTGAAGACACTTTCTTAATTTTGCCATGTTTATAAAGAAAGAACAAATGGGTATAACATTTTATTTTATTTTTTTAAAGTTGTGTTTAATTGTTCTGTTGTAATTTGCACGTGTAAAAGAAACTCCGCTGAGAAAAGCCCCAATAACGTTCATCACGGAAATGGCTCACATCCTCCTAAATGACTCACAGACAACAAAAATAAACCACTTTGATTTTTCCTGGGCTGAAAATAGCTGGTCAAGTATTTTTCAAGTATTTGAGTTATTATAGAAAAAAAGTTTTTTTTTTTTTTTTTTTTTTTTTTTTTTTTTTCTTCACTAAAGTGAATAAAAAATGAGGAAAATTCAGGAAATTATTTAAAAAGCCTGTAGTTTCTGAAATTTATAAAACGTCTAATTTTAATTGTAACCCTTCACTATTTGGAGGCCTGATTAAGACAATCATATGTCTTAAGCATTCAAGCAGAGGCTAGGAACTTTATCCTGTGAAGTATAGAAGGCTGAGCCAACAGATTAAGAGAGATGCAAGGACCATAGAAAAACATCATTAGCTAAGTAAAAGACTGATGGGGCTGCATTCCTGGAGAAAATAGTCTCCAAAGTGGGGCAGGGACAACACCTAATGAACAGAAATGGAGATGGATGAGTGTCAGTAAATGGAGTTTTCTTGATTCAAACAATGTGATTTGGAGTTTAAAGGATGTGATGTGGTCTAGAGTTGTGTTTATCACGTCAGATGTTTGCAATTTCTTATTCTGATATGAACCATTAGATCATGATATGTTCCTTATGGTTACTTGTGACCAATTTAAAGGTTCTACTTACACTGGTCCAGGTGCAGAACTGATGTTGTGACAACCAGGTATTATTTAAATTATTTGATTTCATTGTTCACTTTTGTTCAATTGTAACATGACTGGCAAAGCTGAAGCAAAAAGTGACAATGTCTTCAGAGCTCTAAATCAATTCTTTTTGAATTTTTCTATGTGATTTGTTTCTGGCTTATCAAGCGTAAAACTAGTATAACTGGCATAATACTTGTATCATATATAT
>NW_015113437.1:43959-53776 GCF_001443285.1 Poecilia latipinna | reverse complement strand
TATATATATGCTTTTAAGGACCAGCCATTGTTCTATTCTTCACTTTGTACAGAGGGTCTGGACCCTTGGCGTTTGAGAAACAGTTGCTTGCTGGGGGTATGGACTCTTTTGAAGTTTTAAACTTTACCATTTGGCTGTAACACATGTAATGTATGAGCAAGTGAATGAGTTCGACGCTATGAAGTTTACCGGAAATTGCATGTGCTGTAAACAAGAAGAAAGGGAGAAGTGCCAAGTCGAACAAGAAGGCTGTAAATGTCAAGTCAATAATTGAAAGCAAGGCCAGCACGGACAGAGTTGGCCATGCTCAGTCCGCATATAATCTATTATATGAGATTACAGTCTTGCATAATGGTTTCGTTCACTCCTCCACTGTCCTCGCTAAAACCACTGGCAGTTATTTATAAAGCAGTGCAGAATATATTCATAACCTTGCCTTCTGTTCACTGATTGTTCCGGTTGAAATTCAATGGAGGAATCAACGTTAATGGGAGAAAGCCCAGATGGCACAGTAAAGAGAGGTTAGAATCTTTCTTCTCAAGTAATATTATCAGATAGAGGCCTGATCCATGTAAGTGTTCACTTTGGGAGAAATGTTGAAACTAGTGTAAAATATTTCACAAAATTCTTTCTGGTTATCGTTGAACCTGGTGACACCAATATCCCAGACAGTTCATGATTTATCGTGGTGGGCCATGCAGGAATCAGTAAAAGGTCCACACTTCATAAATCAAAATGTCAATGTATTATTTAAAGGCCAATGACTTATTTATTGCTGGTTTATGTTCATACTAAACCTATTACCCTTGTGCCACTGAGGCCTGTCAAAACATTAAAAATTCATGCAAAACAATCCATATTATTCATTAATAAATGCTTTCAGGTCATTCATCATCATCCACTCAACAGTAGGTTAAAGTTACCACAAAATATTTATCTCTGTAGTAATTCGTTCAATAATAAAATGCTAAAAATTTGGCAAAAAAACAAAATTTCTTTGCCACCGGGAGTGGCTAACAGTCTTTGGATATTAGGAATATTTACTGTGTCTATAGCTTTTTTTTTCTTCTGCCATCTCTCCTTCTGACGTTTTTATGGATGACCCCTCACAGGACTCATTCCAGCTCATCCATCAAATGAAGGCTCCAAATAGAACAGCTTACGGATGCCATTAAAACTATTATGGGGTGATAACAATCTCCTCACCTCACTCTCATTTCAGCCATAAAGACCTCAGATTCATTCTCACTTCATTAATATACCATCTTTCAAGCACTATGGTTGCCTCTCTGGACAAGTTTAATCTCGTATATTTTTTTTTTCTTTCACTGGATCACCACAGCCATAAAAGAGGGAATATAGAATATGAATGCATAGTAGATTTATGGTTCATTTTTCTATATATAATGTTTTTCTTTTTTTATTTTTTAGAAAGAAGGACCATAGTCTTATCATATCCCTGCGGGAAAACTTGCTTATGGATGCACTGGCGTAGTTCCTCTTGCACACAGTCTGAGCTGCATTTTTCTTCACAGTGGGCTATAGATGGAGACAGAAACAGGGATGCTTTCTCACCTTGGGGGAGCTATGTTGGAGACCAGATGCAATTTGACTTTGCCTGCTTAAAAAACAGCAGATAAGAAGAAGACGACTCATACTTTAAGAACAAAAGCACTGTATTTATCGTCTTTCCCTATTTTCTTTGCATTACTTTAGTTTTATGTTGATGTTCAGTGTTACTCATATGACTTTATGAGGATTTTGTGAAGACGAGAAGTTTTGAGCTGTTTAATCCCAGTCTGATTTTTCTTACAGTCTGGTCTTGTATTAAAACAGATGTATCTTAAATACAGCGATTGTAGCTTCGGTGAATGTTTGAGAGAAATGTGATGTTAGCAAAGTGGAATGAATACCAGAGAAATGTGACAAACTTCACTCATTCTTAACAATGGGCGTCCATACCCAGATAATATCACCACTGTGTTAAGCATTTAGCACCAGAGGAAGTTTAACATTCTTTTTTTTTCCTTTCTTCCTTACAGCGAACATTGAAAATCTTTGTTTTGTTTTTTTTTTTCTGCCTTGATTCTTTGCATAAAAATTACAGTCTGTTCAATAACCCTAAAATGTGCGGTGGTAATAGTACTGTTGCCTCACAGCAGTGAGTTTGTCTTGTGGTTTTCTTGTGTGGACTTTGCATTCTACACAAGTACAACTATAAAAAAATAGAATATTATCTTATGTGGGCCAAGGAGAAAGACAAATGGACATTTGCTCAGTGGCCAAAAGTCTTTCAGATTGTTTTACATTTCATTTTAATTTACATAACATTTCTCTGGTGATATTAATCAACCAAACCTTGAGAGTTGCAACAACTGAAAAAACTCAGGAATTGTTAAGGAAGGACCATGGTTGCTAAGAGGAAAGTACCACTTTTAACATTTCAGTCCCCTGCTGACCCGGTCTTTGAACCAATCTAGTTGGATGAAAGCTGTTGAGCACTCAACGGGAGGAATGAAGTGGTTGAACCCAATTTACATATGTCTCGAATGCTTTTAAATGTTTGGTTAATTCAGGATTTAGTTATTTTGCAGAATATAGCTACAGATTCAGTGCTAAATTAAAAGTCAGTGAACAAAACATCCTTGCTTGGAGCTTGAATGATGAAACAGGAGAAAAGTTTTCAATGTGTTTTTGAGAAGAGTTGATTCTGTGCCCATCTGTAAGGAAATATGGTGTTTAAGTTCTTGTTATTTATGTTAAATGAAAGTAAATGCAAACAGTCATCTGTGGACTCATTTGGACTCCTTTGATTTTTTTTTTTTCTGAAGGGAAGCAATGCTGACCAGTAGGATGTATTTTGAAATTGTATAATCCATCTATTCATCCACAACACGGTCTCTTGCCAGTGAGCTGCGTTTTTGGCTGTAAAATTAGTGTATTTTGCAAAACTGCAGTGGAAACATTTCTTTTTGCATCACATCAGTCATATTATCAAAAACTGGATGTTACTACTGGCGGAAAAGATGAAAAACGTGACAGGAGGTCGTAGGAGGGTGAGGTTTTTCATGACTTGTCTGTGTTATTCACAAGTGATTTTAATTGCATTTTTTATTTAGTGAAAACTTTGCAATTGCAGAATTTTTTATGTATTTATTTTGTTTACATTATAATGGAAACACAGCTACTGGCGAGCTGCGCTCACGTCCCTTTCCTTGGTTCAGGAGGGTGGCCTCGTGGTTTAGTCTGGGCAGTTAGTTTGGCTTTGTCATCTGATATTCTTCAAGGTCAGTGAACCACTCCCACTGACCCCTACTTTGAGGCCGTTGGTTGGCCAGGAGACATTGGCAGGATGCGAACAGTCCTCTACTACTTCATCCAATGAAGGTGGGGATTATTTGGAGGAGATCGTAGTTAGATTTTTTAATAATTATAAATGATTAAAGTCTCTAAGGCAGTTGCATAGTGACAGCAGTCTTCATTTGCAACAAATAGTTGGATAGGTTTATTTAACATTGCTTTGTAGAGATGTAGATTTATTTATTTTCATGTTTCAGACACTTTTGAGAAAACATGCTGTTCATTAAACCGGAACCATTGAACTTAGAATATAGTTGGAACAACAATGTTGTTCTAGTGATGCCATTGGGCCTTTGAATAACATCTGAATGATGCCATCCAGATGTTGGTTTGTGTAACTTGGTTGGAGGTAGTCAACCTCGTCTTAGACTGTCCACCGAATGACATAAAATAAAAAAAAATGTTATTGCAATGATTTGGGTATGGTCAATGTGTGAAAATAAAACTGGACATGAAACAAGAGGGGAGTAGCTTCATTTCTAAAGTTCCACAGCAGAAACAGATCCGTGTATCTTTGTATTGGATTTTGTCTGGACACAAAGTCCAGTATTTTTGCAGAAGAGACAGCAAGTTAATTGAAGATGATGTTCCAGATAACAACTCCTGAGTGGACCATTTTTCTGTGTTAGACCTCAGCTCGCTGTTGCGCTCTCCTCTTTTCCCTACTCCTTTCTTCTTCTGTGTGTTCCCTTACCCTTCGATCAAGGTCATAAATACATCCAGAGTCTCCGGCTTCCCTCTGTGTGATCACAAACATGACCACTGCGTCACAGTGTCTCTCTGACAGGCAATTTCACTGGAAAGATTATTGTTTGATGTTGGTACGTGGTAGCTCTCAGCGTTCTTTTCTGTCACGTGCTGAGGATTTTTGAAGGTGTCTTATCGTGATACTTATTTTAGACCAAATTTACAAAGATTACCACAGGATTATTGCATCTTCTCCCTGATCTATATCTACATCACTGTCAGTTTCAAAACAAAACAGCTTTTAGATTCAGATAAAGCACACAGTTCCTTGCAAGCTTAGCCTAACACCAACAAATACACCCTTCTTGGAAGAAAGCCATGACAACCACCATTTCCAGTTTACCATAAGCGTAGTAATGGACACGGCAAATATATTGAAGAGGGTGATCTGGCCAGCATTGAGCTTTTATGTATGCAGGGTGTTGTACAGCAGTAGAGCTACTACCCGTCATGTGGAGGCTATTTGTTTTTGACAGGGTTTGATTCCTGACCTCTGCAGCAGTAATGTATGGCTTCTGCTGGTTTTCTTTCTAATTAATTTAAAAAAGGAACAAGAACTTAAAAAAGAAGAGCGTGTGTGGAGTAATGTGAAACACAGATATGTCACACAAAAAAAACTGATGAGTAATTCCTGCTAAATATTTTTACAAGCTGTCGAATCCTTATGATCCCACAGCTTAATGTTGTCTTTCTCATCTTTCTAACCCTGATTCATTTTCTTCCCACCACAGCAAGGGAAGAAAACGTTGCCACCTTCCGTGGCTCGGAGTACTTCTGTTATGACCTCTCCCAGAACCCGATCCAGAGCAGCAGCGACGAGATCACGCTGTCCTTCAAGACGTGGCAGCGCAACGGCCTCATCCTGCACACGGGGAAGTCAGCCGACTACGTCAACCTGGCTCTGAAGGACGGTGCGGTCTCCCTGGTCATCAACTTGGGCTCCGGAGCATTTGAAGCCATCGTTGAACCCGTCAATGGGAAATTCAATGACAACTCATGGCATGATGTGAAAGTGACCCGGAACCTGCGACAGGTAAGGCCCAGCGTTGGGGAAGATTACTTCACCTGCAGTTAGATTAGAAACCTGTTTGTTCTGGTTGCATCCATCATGACACTTCTGTTCATGTCATGCCTCTCCCCCTAACCTGCCTTGTGTTTGTGTGCACAGATGTTCAGATTCATTTCACTTGTTTTTTTATTTGTAATTTTTATTAAATTCACATCTTACCCAACCCACCTTTTTGCCAAGCCTACAGGTACTGGACCCGACTTGATAAACAAACTCCACTGTATGGTAGATATCATTTAACTCATTGTCATCCCTTAGTTTGCAATCTCTCTTTTCTTCCCCCTGTGTGATTTCTGGCAAGGTTTGCTGAGAATTGAATGACTAACTGCTGGGTTCTGAAGTTTTTCCTCACTCTCTTGAGTCTTCTTTTCCGATTGTTTCACTTCAATATCAAACTCTACGTATGTGGAAATCAGGCCGACTCATGCATCGTTATACTGATTAGCACAAGGCAAAACACACTGCAGGAGGCAACTGAATCTAACCAAACTAAAACATTTTACCTGTAATAAATTCTCAGTAACAGTAGTTAATTTGGGAGTACTTTGGACCCATGAGGAGCTCACCCATTAGGTGCTCCAGTAACTGTCTGATAGCCCAATTGCCCAATTACAATGGACCCCTGCCTATTCGCAGTTCAGAATTTACAGAATTTTCTGTGGATCTGACTCCACTACTTTACTTATGTGGATTAACCAGTTTAAAAGTTATTGGCAACATGAGAATGGATTTTAGTTATGAATTTACTGGCAAGGCAGTGATATGAACATTATTTAACAAAGTAGGTCTGAATTTTCAACTTACCAACATTGATTTAGTATTGAATCAGTAAACAGAAATAAAGTTAGAGTACATGGACAGATTTAAGTCCAGTAATATTAAAAATAAGTTCAGAAACTTAATAGAAATTTAAAACAATCAAATACATGTAGATTTTAAAGGATGGTGATTTGTATTGAAAGCTGTAGCAAAAATGTGAGCGATCTACACAGATTAGAGCCCACTGACCAGTCAGAAAAGCTATTAAAAAATTAACTGCTGTGTATTTTATTGATTATGTCACAGTTTCAAACTCATAAACCTTTCTTTTATTACAATGTAACTAAATGCATCAGTAATACCTAGTTAGTTATATTAGATTTTTCTCTTCCTATAAAAAATGTTGTTTAAATGTTAAATTAGGCATCATGATACCATGTTTTATAATTGTACTGGTCACAGTTGTTTAGCAGTGCAGTTCTCTTTCATAAAGTGGTCATTTTTCTTGCTGCAGTTCTTCTTTGTCCTGCATGTTTACTTCTGACTTTGTGCAATGCAAACCATTTAAGTTGGCTTTTCTTGTTAATGTACAGCAGTTAAAATTAATCCAATGAATTCAGCCAGTTGTTCATTTTAATTATTTTCTTCAACAAGCTGCATCTACAATCTGAAAGGAAGAATATTAAAATGTTCTTTTTGTGCCCACGCGGTTGTCAGGTGACGATATCTGTGGATGGGATTTTGACCACCACGGGTTATACCCAGGAGGACTACACCATGCTGGGCTCAGATGACTTCTTCTACGTGGGTGGGAGCCCCAGCACAGCCGACCTGCCGGGATCTCCAGTTAGCAACAACTTCATGGGCTGTCTCAAGGAGGTAATGTAGCATTCTCGCAGAGATAAAATGTGTTGCTGCTGAATTTCAAAACAGGCCACAAGAAGTTTGTAAGCTTCCATTACAAATCCTGACTGCACAGACGTGGAAATGAATTTTATTAGATCCATGGAGACACAGTTCTATCCATGAGTTTGAGTTTTTCTTCTTTTTTCTTTATGCTAATTTGGAATAGATGAAAATGCAGATGGATAGAAATTGTGCAAATCAAAAAAGATCTGTGATATCTTTTTCCATATCACAGCTTCACAGGGTTCCTTGGATTCCACTGTTCTGAGTTTTTTGTCAATCCAGTGAGTCGCAGTGTCGCTTACTGGAAGATAAGAAGTTGGTCTTGTCAATTTGAAAAGACATTCTACAACTTTTCATTGAGATTTAAGTGAATGTTATGTTTTAGCTTTTATTTATAAATGTTGCATTTTGGTTTAAAATTTTACCCAGAGTTCCTGATGGCACTGTAAAGTATGCAATGCACAAAGTGAGTCAGGATTCACAGGCTGTGCTTTAAACCCACTGCTACTGTGTTTCTGATATTTGGTTTTGTTAGTGAGAATTTTGTTCAGGGACAATAACTGAACCTTCAAGTTCAGGGAGAGGTTCCCCTTATGTATAATATACTTGAGATTAAATTGATTATATGTATGCAAGCATTGACATAACTGATTTTTTTTTCAGTTACTTTTTGTTTTATACTTCTAAGTCCAAGTGCTACCCCAACTGAGCAGCAGACTGTAAAAGTGGCTTTTAAAGGTTATTGCATCCTGATACCAATATCCAAGACGTGAAACTTGGCTCAGAGAGTCAACACACACAAACGCGCACCCACGTGTGGACAAATATATTTCTCCCTGAAGCTTATGATGTCATATCTTTGCACTTAAGTAGAGCCAGTGGAGTGCACTGTGACTGCAGGGGCTTGGCTTTCTCCATCACACACACACACACACACACACGCACGCACACACTGAGTGTACAGCATCATATGGCTGCAGGGCGATGGAGGAAGTGGCGCAGCAGCCATTTAATCCCCCTCTGGCCTACTTCCTGCTCTATGGCACGCTGGGCCTTTTCTCAGTTCTCTGCACCACCCACTCCCACTCCTGTCATGCATGTGCACGCACACACACACACACACACACACACACGCACGCACACGCTCACGCTCACATGCACATATAATTAGAGATGTGCACAGCCATGCATTCACTGATTCATGAACCACAGAGTCAAATATGAAAGGTGGTGTCACAGTATGAAAAAGAGGCAAGTACGTTTTTTTTCTTGTTGTTTTTCCTTTGATGTGCACACAAGCAAAATTCATTAACGTACAATGAAGCAGAGTAAACGGGTGCACAGTGTTGTGGCGTAATCTTCTGGAAAATGAGCTGCTATTTTAAGGTTTCTTATTTACATTTTTCAGACTTTTAAGATGCATACAGTTAATCTTTTTACGGAAGTTCAACTAATTTCTATCCCTCTGGCACACACTCACTGCGTTTAACGAGTCCGGCCACAAACTTTTAAAAACCTAGAACTCATCTATAAGCTTCACTGCACTAAGCTTAAATTTACTATCTGTACTTTATTCCTTTATGTGCATTGGATAAGACATAATTTCTGAACAGTTTTTGTTAGATACAGAGCTCAAGTCTGCAAAAGTAGTGGAGTCATATTGTTGCTCCAGTCACAGTGTGATATGCTTTCCACAGTTTTCTTCCTGAACAGGAAGTTACCTGATGTGCTATCGCAACAACTCAATCTTGCATTCAATTTAGGATATTGTGGCTTTCTTTAACTTTAAGTTGCATTTGAGTCAATTCTAAGGAATTTTACTTAGAGATATGTGGTGATCACAAACTTTTCCTGTTGAATCAGTCTGGTTGATGCCAACCATCAAACCATCTGGAGGCATCTAGAGTTTTGGGAAACTGTTTGAGTTATTAAAATATTATCAGTTAGTCAGAGCATATTTGCGCCTAGTTTTCTGGTTTTACTCCAACAGAAAAAATTTTGGATAAAAATAAACATTTTTTTTTTTACTTTAAAATCTTTAAAATGGTTAGCAAATAAATCTTGCTTAAATTATTATAGATTTATCCATACTGGTTTGGTCAGTTTTTTGGTCACCCCCAAAAAATCCAGATGGGTTATTCTGAGCACCTACCTCCCAGTCAGGAGCCCCACCCAGCCACCTACACATCTGCAGCATCCACCAGTTCCCCCCAGTCTGCAATCCGGCACCTCCTCGTTCTCCTCTCTCCACCATTAGGGCTAATTTCCCTGCTGCCAGTGCTCTTGTCCTCGCCATCCACTGTGCAGCATTACGGATAAATGTTTTGTTACCATGGCACCAGGTGCTGGTTGCCCTTGGTAGCTCCTTCGGCTGGCCGGCCCGTGATTATTATGCCTTTCATAACCAGCAATTACAAAAAAAGCCTACATCTCCGAGCCTACAAAATACATAATGGCCTACAATAACACATAATTGCTGTAATTGTGGTTGTCATTACACCTCCATCAGCCACTCGTATGGAGGCCTCTGGCTGTGGAGCGCATACTGTCGCCAACAAAGAAACACAAAGGAGGAGTTCACGGACCGGATAGGGAGTACAAGCAGAAAAGAGACAAATGATGGCTGTTGTCTGATGACTCTTCCTCCTTCACATTGATTTATTATTATTTCGCCATCATTTATTCATCGTTTCTATGCTGAGGGGTCTTTGGAAAAATGTTTTTTTGTTTTACTCCACTAAATTACACCTGGGGCAACTACAGTTAATGAACCTATCCCTTGCTGATTAAAAAAGTCACAAAATGAACATATTAGCTGGAGTTAAAGTGTCACAAACTCAGCTTAGTTGTAATCCATGGGAGACTTTGTGGTCTACAAGTAAAAAATTTTTTTCAAAAAAAAAAAAAAAAAAAAGATCTGCTGAGATTCTCTAAGTTTGTTTTTTTTTTTTTTTTTTTTTTTTTTTTTTTTTT
>NW_015113437.1:35319-40721 GCF_001443285.1 Poecilia latipinna | reverse complement strand
TTTTTTTTTTTTTTTTTTTTTTTTTTTTTTTTTTAAGATGTTAGCATTACAGTCATGGTAAGAGCTTGTGTTCTGAAAAATATCTCCAATGTCTTTTTTTTTTTTACTTAACAAATAATCATATTATTCCTAGTGTGTTGGAAGAAGTTGCCCCATGAAGGATGTTTTTATCCCGGTATATATTTTCAGCATTCATTGGCAGAATTGGGATAAAACTTAGTTCTTGGCAAAGATGCACACATGGTGGCTTCACTCATTCCTCCACATATAACTCACCTTTTCTTCTCTAGATGTCGTAAATAATTATGAGTAAAAAAAACAAAACAACTTCTTGCCAATTTCCTGCTGTCCAATCCTGCACTTCCTCCATAGTTTCAGTCTGTCCTTGACGTTTTTCCTGGGCAGAAGAGACGTCTTTGCGGCATTCACACCTACCTGCTGCCAGTTCTTCACAAGCTTTGTGTTGGCAGCAACGACTTCCCCCAGAGGAAATGATCCCAGAGCTGTCTGGAGGCTTTCCTTTTTCACTTCAACTGAACTCTTTGGTTTAAAGTTCTTTGTGATCTAGAACAAAAACTTTGATTTGCAACATTATTGCAGTGGTTTTGTGCATGCATGAGGCCATTTTAATGCAAACCCAAGATGATTGCATGCTTGTGAGCAGCCATTGCCAATTACTCTGCTATTTTGAATTAAATAATTATTTCAGTGGAGTCCTTCACAGGTTAACCTGTGCTCATGATATGACTAATCTACACTGAAAATTACAAACTACATTGAAAGCTGAGTTTGCAAATTTGCATTGAATTAATTTTATCGCAAAGCACAAAAACCTGAAGCTGTATGCATCCTCTATTCATTAACGCTTGACCTATAATATGTTATGACCTTTTACTCAGTAGAAGTGTGAACGTTATATAAAGATGGTGAAACTGCATCCGAACCTGTCTGTGCAAACTCAGGCAGGCACTCAGTGAAACACAAAAGAAGAGCAATTCTGCTGAACCATAGTTAGATGAAAATTTGAGCAGTTAAATTAGCCCCAGAACTTAATCACCGGTCAGGTTTTCTTATTTATTTTTTTAACAAATTCAGCCTGAATAGCCCATGCACATCCATGTACTCAGAGCTTGTCTCTATCAAATTAAACAAGTCAGTTTCCAAAGGTGCCATCATTTTACTGGACTTACTGAGGGGCCTATTGGCTCAGTTTGTGATTCTCTGCAAAGCAAACCCTGCCCCCCTGTGGACAAGAGCCCGCACTGTCAGGGATTTGATGTTGCAAAACACTCCTCAGAGAGTCTCGTGTCAGAACCATGTGATCACTGATACTACAAGACCAACACCAGCAGCAAGGTGTTGGCTGCAGGTGTGTCTATTTGAGGATTACAAGGATATGCAGATATTTCTGCTGAAGCAGAGATTTATGCGCTAAACGCACATTAAGCAAGAAAAATCTTACATCTACTTCACAAAGAGAGTAAGACTAAGAACATTTCTTTTCTTAGAAGAAAATGTTTTTTTTTTCTTTCATATTTCTTACATTTGTAAGGAAAACCTTAGTCTGTTTTGTGGGACCACAGGTTGAGAGAGTGTGTGACTTTTGTAGGATTTCTCAGGTGGAGATAACACCTGAGTCTGTGCTGCTCGGCAATCCAGAGAGGTAATTTCAAGCCTCAGTCATATTGTGTAACAGTGCTCGTTCTCACACACTGATAAGGGACTGTGTGTGTGTAATGATGTGTGTCCTAGACGCCTGGTCAGAGAGATAATGCAGTGATGGATTTCTTTCATCTGACCATTGTCGAACATTTTCCCTCACCTCTGCTGCTCACACACACACACACACACGCGTCTACACACACGCGTCTTCAAATTTCCATGCATGTTTGTGTGCACATGCATGCTTTCTTCGCTCAGGGCGGGTATTCCTCGAGTTTCATTCTCATGTTAACCTGCCGCCGGATCTGCAAAGTGCTGATAAAGCTCCCTCTGCATGTTGAAAGGCTCTTTCTGTACATATTGTTCGGAGGTGGCAGAAAGCTGAAAGTGACTTGTCAAAGTGTCAGCTATACCCTCCGTTTGTCCCTCCTCCTTTCCATATGGAGGAAAAAAAAATTGTAATGATTTATGACATGTTCTATTTGTGAGTGTACAGATGTGTGCTGCATCCACACCAGCAGAGTGTGCATGTTGGAATCTCTCATGAAGTTTTCAGTTTTGTAGTAACTGCGCATTTTTCACCACAGAATATACTCGCTATCAATATTTCTGCTTCTTTATATATATATATATATATATATATATATATATATATATATATATATATACTTGAAACATTAAAATGTCAAAGGTATCATGACTGAATAACAAAAACATTTTTTTTAAATGATAATTTAAATTATTAAGGGATAAAGCTATCCAAACCACCTTGACCCTGTGTAAAAATATAACAGCCCCACAGTTTGTGAACCTCTGACTTAACTGATGAACCATAATCTGGCCTGAGTACCTCCTAGATTAATTGAATCAATAAATCACCTAACTGGAACTAGATCTTTCTTGACAATGTAAAACTGTCTTAAAGTGATCTAAAGAAATTCAACAAAATTAAAGAAATCAATCTGCAAATGGATGCTAAGTAACTTATAAGGCTTCAGGACTAGAATGTGTCTTATAATAAGAAAGCACTGAATAGTTGTGAACCTTCTTTGTAGTCACTCGCCTGCCAAAAATACCCATAAACTCATCCAGGCTCTAATAAAAACCATACAGCCGTGCACACATCCCCCCCTCCCCCAAATATTTTGGTTATCATTCAGATTTGAAAAAAAAAAAATATTGAGACTGAGGAGATAGAAGTGGATTCTTTTTTTTGGGGGGGGGTGGAAGTTGTGTATATGATTTATATGTATAATTACATCTGTGGAAACAATAGCACAGCAGATAAACAGCTAACCCTAGTGCTGATCTGGGGCAGGTTTGCTTCATTTTTTTATTTTTTTATTTTTTATGATTAACCCAGCAGTCTACGGTAAATAAAATCTAACCCAATAGAAAAAGTTATTTTCCTGAAGTCACAAGAATCTTTTCGGTTCTTCAATCATAAAATAATATATTTTGTTTTTCCCAGACCAATATAAGATTCTCATTGTATGTGTAATTGAGTGAAAATAGCAAGGTTTCACAACATTGACACAAAACAGTAAAGTAAAATATAAGTAAAACATGCAAAGACAAAAGCAACACTCATTATGTACGAGACAACAAGTTAAGCTGCTGCCAGTCGATTGTCATTGCCAGAAAAAAATAAACAGGAAAAAGGCTGAAAAGATTACTCTTTTTTCACTTAGGATAGCATTTAAAATTATTATTAGGTTAAATGGAGCCAATATGTTCTTCAGAAACATGTTTCCCCATGTCCTTCTATAAATTCTGGTTTGTTTCTCATACTGCTCTTTCTCTTCTAGAAAGACTTTTGTTTTTTGCGCCTCAGCTTCCACAGTCTGAGTGCAGGTGTCGCTTATCGGCGTCCTCCAACACTTCCCAATGACTACACTGATACTTTCTTTTATTCCATTTTGGAGAGAAGAGACTGAAGCTGTTCACTCGGAGAAAAAGAGTTGGCTCTTTATGAAATGTTGGAAAATCCAATATATCGACTGGAGCAGCGAGAGGAGGAAAAAAAAAATAAAAAAAACTAAACAAAGGGGAAGGAAAGAACACAGAAAGAGAGGGAGAAAAGGAGAGGACTATTTTCTGTGCGGTCCCTCGGCTCCCTTAGGGATGATCTGATTTACTGTCAAATGTGCAGCTGGATTATCAATATTCTGAGCCAAGACCCTCAATCTATCCTCACATCCAGCAGAGCTGTGGTATCTGAGATGTTCAAATAAAACAGGAAAAGCAAACAGAGCAGAGGCTGTTTGTCTTGTTCATGTCTGTGAACCCACCAAAGACAGACTCCGAGTGTTTCTCTGTCCCGAGAATTAGAGGAGAGAGAGAAAAAAAAGAGGCCTTCAATTTTCCACTCGAACAGATTTCAATTTCCACACTCATCCCCCTCCGTGACTCCAGCCTCCCTTTGTTCACGACAACATTTAGGCTGCTGGGATGAAAGAGACTGTTTCTCAATCATTGTTTCCCCCCCCCCATCACTCGATCAAATGGAGAAACCACATGTGTTTGGAAGCAGCTTCGGGATACAGATGAATTAGGAATAACTGGAAGTCTGCACCATCATCTGTGTTTTCCTTTTTGCCAAATGCTTTACTAGACAAAGGAGCAGAAACACCATGGATGAGAAGATAAAAATTAGCTCCAGTTTTATTGATGCCTTTCAGCATTTGAGATCTGCTATGTTTCTTTGTTTTATCTTGTAAGGTTAAAAACGAACAAAACTTGACTGACAGAGAAGTTTTTGGGTTAAAATACAAACTCATAATTAGCTTCTGCTAAGGAAAAAATATGCTTCTACTTGACGGTCTGTTTTCACCATGGTTATGAGAACTAAACATGCCATTATGTTGACAGACATTATTTATTTTAAAGGAAAACAAAGCTAAACTATATACATGATAAAGGAGAAAATATATACAGAGTCATTTTAATTTGAGAAGGATTTTTTTTCCTGTGTTCAGAGGTAATCAATTCTCCTGACACCAGTAAACTTAGAATGCACTGCAGAGAAAGGACAAAGGATGATGTGATATCAATAGGAAAACAATTTCTGTTTCAGATAAACGTTAAGGATGACTCTGTGCATCCCTACATGGATATGCAGCACACAGACCTTAAAGCCTTGAGCGAAACACATTATTCAGAGGCGAATCAGCCATGATTAGACTATCTACAAAAAAATAAAAGAAAGGAAATGTAAACATCATAAATTTTCCAAAAGGATTTGAATAAATGATAATAAATTCCAGATTTTCTTTCAGCCTGTCTCAGGACATAAGTAGCACAGCATTGTGGAGTATTCTTGTTTATCCACTCCCTTCTTAACAATGACCAACAACTTTAACGCATTTCAGTCCCGTTTCTGTGCTCACCGTTTCTGTGTCAAAAAGTTAAACGATATCCACATAAATATGGACTGTGGACCATTCCAAGCATGTTTTACAAAGTCTTTGTTACAAACCAAAACTGCAAAATTCCCATATTCCATTGTTATCGAAATAGCTTGACAAGTAAGTCATTTGTTGCAGAAACCTGTGAGAAACTGATAAAAAAAAGGGACTAGTTTATCTTAAAGTTGCTTATTAGAATTGTGTTATTACATTTACAAAATGTAATGACACAATCCTGAGGGGAAAAAAAAAAAAAAAAAAAAAAAAAAAATTAAAAAGGCTAAATTTTTTTAAAAGGGGGGAAAATTCAGGGTTTTTTTTTTAAACTTTTAG